>NC_142807.1:28656245-28771245 GCF_049724085.1 Artemia sp. Qi Xiang Cuo | reverse complement strand
TGTGTGTATTTTTTTTTGCTTGTGTGTAGGTTTTTGTGTGTGTGTGTGTAAGTTTTTGTGTGTCTAAGATATTGTATGTGGATATAAGTTTTTTGTGTGTTTGTGAAAGTTTGTGTGTGTGTGTGTGTGTGTGTGTGTGTGTGTGTGTGTGTGTGTAAGTTTTTGTGTGTGTGTGTGTTATTTTGTGTGTGTGTGTGTGTGTGTGTGTGTGTGTGTGTAAGTTTTTGTGTGTGTAAGTTTTCGTGTGTGTGTGTGTGTGTGTGTGTGTGTGTGTGTGTGTTATTTTGTGTGCGTGTGTGTGTGAGTTTGTGTGTATGTGTGTGTGTTTGTTTTTTGTTTTTTGTGTGTGTTTTTTTTTGTGTGTGTGTGTGTAAGTTTTTTTTTTGTGTTCATTTGTATTTTTTTGTTTTTATTTATTTTTGTTTGTGTGTAAGTTTTTTTGTGTTTGTAAGTTTTGGAGTGTGTGTGTGTGAGTTTTCGTGTGTGTGTGTGTGTAAGTTTGTGTGTGTGTGTGTGTAAGTTTTTGTGTGCATGTAAGTTTTTGTGTGCATGTAAGTTTTCGTGTGCATGTGTAAGTTTTTGTGTGTGTGTGTGTGTGTGTTAGTTTGTGTGTGTGTGTGTGTGTGTTATTTTTTGAGTGTGTGTTTAAGTTTTATTTTGTGTTTGTTTGTGTGTTATTTTTAATTTGAATGTGTAAGTTTTTGTGTGTGTAAGTTTTGGCGTGTGTGTGTGTAAGTTTTCGTGTGTGTATGTGTAAGTTTTGTGAGTGTGTGTGTGTGTGAGTTTTTGTGAGTGTGTTAGTTATTTTTTTTGTTTTAATGTTTAAGTTTTTTTTGTGTGTGTGTGTGTGTGTGTGTGTGTGTGTGTGTGTATGTTTTTTTGTGTGTGTAAGTTTTGGCGTGTGTGTGTGAGTTTTCGTGTGTTTGTGTGTTTAAGTTTTGTGTGTGTGTGTGTGTGTGTGTGTGTGTAATTTTTTGTGTGCATTTAAGTTTTTGTGTGCATGTAAGTTTTCGTGTGCTTCCCAAATCATGAGTTTCAGACAACACACTCCTATGAGTGGCTAAGAAATCTAGCTCAGAAAAGTCAAAAATAGCAAATTAACCATCCCGAATCATAGGTTTCAGTCAACACACACCTACGAATGGCTATGAAATCCTGCTCAGAAAAGTAAAAAAATATCAAACTAGTCATCCCAAACTATATGTTTCAGACAACAAACACCTATGAAAGGCTAAGAAATCCAGCTCAGAAAAGTCAAAAGTAGCAATCCATCCACCCCAAATCATAGGTTTCAGACACTACACACCTATGAAAGACTAAGAAATCCAACTCAGAAAAGCCTGAAATAGCAACCCACACATCCCAAATCATAGGTTTCAGACACCTCACACCTACGAAAGACTAAGAAATCCGGTTATGAAAAGTCGGAAATAGCAAATTACACATCCCAAACTATTGGTTTCAGACAACATTCACCTACGAAATACTAGAAAACCTTAGCTCAGAAAAGCCTGAAATAGCAAACTACACATCCCAAATCATAATGTTCTGACAACACATACCTATGAAAGGCTAAGAAACCTAGCTCAGAAAAGTCGAAAATAGCAAACTACACATCCCAAATCATAGGTTTCAGACACTACACACCTATGAAAGACTAAGAAATCCAACTCAGAAAAGCCCGAAATAGTAATTTACATATCCCAAATCATAAGTTTCAGACAGCATTCACCTACGAAATACTAAGAAACCTTAGCTCAGAAAAGTCTGAAATAGCCAACTACTCATCCCAAACTCGAAGTTTCAGACAACAAACACCTATGAGTGACTAAGAATCCTAGCTCTGAAAAGTCCAAAAAGCAAACTACACCTCCCAAATCATAATTTTCTGAAAGGACACACATATGATAGGCTAAGAAATCTAGCTCAGAAAAGTCAAAAATAGCAAATTAACCATCCCAAATCATAGGTTTCAGTCAACACACACCTACGAATGGCTAAGAAATCCAGCTCAGAAAAGTCAAAAAAATAGCAACCCACACACCCCAAATCATTGGTTTCAGACACCACACACCTACGAAAGACTAAGAAATCCGGTTATGAAAAGTCGGAAATAGCAAATTACATATCCCAAATCATAGGTTTCAGACAACACTCACCTATGAACGGCTAAGAAACCTAGCTCAGAAAAGTCAAAAATAGCAAACTAGTCATCCCAAACTATAGGTTTCAGACAACAAACACCTATGAAAGGCTAAGAAATCCAGCTCAGAAAAGTCAAAAGTAGCAATCCACCCATCCCAAATCATAGGTTTCATAGAACACATGTCTATGAAAGACTAAGAAATCCAGCTCAGAAAAGTCAAAAATAGCAAACTACATATCCCAAATCATTGGTTTCAGTCAACACACACCAACGAAAGACTAAGAAACCTAGCTCAGAAAAGTCAAAAATAGCAAACTATTCATCCCAAACTATTGGTTTCAGACAACATTCACCTACGAAATACTAGAAAACCTTAGCTCAGAAAAGTCTGAAATAGCAAACTATACATCCCAAATCATAATTTTCTGACAACGCATACCTATGAAAGACTAAGAAATCCAGCTCAGAAAAGTCGAAAATAGCAAACTACACATTCCAAATCATAGGTTTCAGACACCACTCACCTATGAAAGACTAAGAAATCCAACTCAGAAAAGTCAAAAATAACAAACTACATATCCCAAATCATAAGTTTCACTCAACACACATCAACGAAAGGCTAAGAAACCTAGCTCATAAAAGCCTGAAATAGCAAACTACTCATCCCAAACTATTGGTTTCAGACAACATTCACCTAGGAAATACTAGGAAACCTTAGCTCAGAAAAGCCTGAAGTAGCAAACTACACATCCCAAATCATAGGTTTCAGACAACACACATCAACGAAAGACGGGTGCTCGGGGAGAGCCTTTGAGGGTCTGTGGGTCCCTTGAGGGTCGGTGGTCCTTGGGGAGCTCGGGGGGACCTTTGGGGACGGGGGGTTGGGCTTTGGGGTCCGGGGATGGCATTTGGGGGTCTGGGTGGGCATTTGGGGCGCCGGGAGGGTCTTTGGGTGCCTGGGGGACCTTTGGGGACCGGTGGAGGGCCTTTGGGACCCCGTTGGTCCTTTGGGAGCTCGATGTGCCTTTGGGGGGCCCGGGGATGGCATTTGGGGGTCTGGGTGGGCCTTTGGGGCGCCGGTGGCCCTTTGGGAGCTTGGGGGGCCTTTGAGTGTCCGGGGGGACAGTTGGGAGCCTGGGGGACATTTGGGGCCTGGGGATGGCATTTGGGGGTCTGGGTGGGCCTTTGGGGGACCGGTGGAGGGCCTGTGGGAGTGTGGGGCGCTTGGTGGCCCGGGGGCGGCCGTTGGGGTTGGGGTAGGAGGATTGGAACCCTTTGGGGTTGGGTTAGAGGACCTCACAACACTGTTCAAATGAAACTTGTGTATTATAACGACCACACTCAAAACCTCCTCCAAAATCTCTTCAAAAATCTTCTTTTAAAATGTCTCTATCTGTTTCGCCGAAATAGTTCCATAACCTGTCTAAAACGGTTTCGCCCAAATAATCACTAAACGTAAATTCAGCGTGTTCCTTTGTTATTGGCATCTCTGTGCTAACGCATTTCAAATTAATAGGAAACCTTCTCGCGCGCTAAAACAATTCATCGCTAAGATGTTTCTTGCCTAATTGTTTCCATGGCCTTTGGTTATTAATATCCTTTGGAGTTCGACCAAAAGAGTTGTTCCCGAGGCAAAGACATTAATGATATGGATCTATTCCTGGAGAAATGTTTCTAGGCGGAAATTTTTAAAGTCTGACAGATGATGTCATTGATTGATTGATCTGTCAAGAAGGGGAAATTAATTTGTTGTTTCTAAGGGGAATTATTGATTCACGATAGGTGAATTGAGGTCGACTGCACAGGTGTTCCAAGGTCAATGTTGTTGTAAGTGCACGCTCTCAGCGAATGTCAAGGTCGATGTTGTTGTTGTTGACACACTTCGATTACGCAATCAAGTTCTCGGAAATTCACTTCCCCCTCGAGTCCTAGATCAATAACATTGTTCCCGTTAGAATTCAATGCGCATGTGCAACCTTCGCCCCGGAGCTATTACACATAGAAACATCAAATAAATCGATCTTGGAAAAAGAGGTCATTGACCCCATTAACCACGTGTTCTCCCTAATGACTCTATGCCCATATAAGGAGTTCGTTCCGTATTCTATGCCCATATTTGGTGTTCGTTCCGGAGTAACGCCCCCCATTCTACTCCTATGTCTTTTTTTCGCCACCTCTTAGAGCTAGCATGCATGCCGTCAATAAAGATCTTGTGATTTTTATGCAACGTGATGTTGCGCCCTTTTTTAATTACTAATATGTTGTCATGTCCCTCCGAAGGTCGGATTCTCGTCTGCAATCGATGAAGATGAAGAATCGTTGCTGATCCAGTCTTTTTTCTTACTCAGCTTCAGTCCAGCAACACTAGTTACAACTGCAAGAGTATTATCTTTAAGGACCTTCTATGCAATTTCACTATCATTGCAGTGTTCATGGACCCCGAATCTGTTGAATGTTTTCACTTGATACCACTCAGCCATAGCGGGGTCTTACTGGTTGTGGCTGGTATCAATTTTCCACGATGATTAGCTACTTTGTGTAGCTTTAAGGCGAAGCCAGATTTTAACTGCAACCTTCCGACTGGTCAGTGTTCGCAAGTTTAACGCCTCGATAGGTGCGACAACTCTGCACAGATGACAGCTAATGCCGACATATGATCATGTTGTCGAGCATCATCTTCATTGACACATCACTGTTAAATTAGTATACCATACTTGGCTATGTTAGATCTCCGGAACCAAGCGTTTGCAATGGTAAGATTGTGGGCCTGACAGCAGTTCAGCAACCTCTCTTTATTGTCATTAAGCTTTCCACTGTTACAGGTCAAACGGCGAGATTCCACAGACCAGAATCTTTTTTAATGCTAGCATTTATATCTCAAAGGCAGACAAGGTAGTCATGGAGAGGTACCGACAATAACTCAGAACTTATAAGGGTATAGAGCTTATCCTTCTCTTTTTCCCTGGCTTCATTTGTGGGGGCGTAACAGGTGATGACGGTTATTTTTCCATGCTTTCCATCGAGCCTTGCTCTCAGGAGCCTGAATGTTACTGGGGTGAACGACAGGAGGGATTTGCGTGCAGTGTTATTCAGAATTATGCCCACGCCTCCTCTTTTCCAACCTACACAAGATCAGAGCAGTGCGCTCCCTTTGCTGATATTCTCTTTACCATTTCCAGGGAGGGTTTTTGAGTAAATCGAGCTATTGTTACTTTATATATTTTTAGTTCTTTGGCTAAAGAAGCTTCTAACCAGGTTAGTTCAGCGTCAAAATGTTCCAGGTGCCCGCATTAATGCCATCCTGGTCAACGGTGTTCAGAGGGAAACGGCCTTGAGCGGTCAAGGATCGAAAAGGGGTTTAAGATGGTATATCCAAAGCTCAATTTCTTGTTCCATTCGTAGCAATAGGAGATTTGGGAGGAGGGCTGCCAATCCAACCATCCCTAGGTGCATTATGGTATATGATGGCTAGGCGGGTATCCGAGGCACGTGGATGTTTTTCTTTTTGCACCAATTTTGCATCGGAACTATCTCTGGGTGAATAGCATTACCTCAAAGAGGCTTTTGTCCATAATCATGGATCCTACATCTTGCTCCAGTTATCTTCCTATAGAGGATGCTCTTACTATGGTGTTTTGGTTCACCATATAGATTAACGCATTGCTGGGAGTCGGTTTGTAGCTCATGGGACATGTCCAAACGCCTACGGGTACGGCTGAGCTTACATCCATGGGGCCGGCTTTCTCCTCCTCCTGTACTTATGACCCCCGTATCAAAATAATGGACCCCCATGGACTAGGTCTCCCCTTGGCTCATGCCTCCTACTCAACGGAGGTACCTTACATATATATATTTTCTCCTCCTCTTGTACTTACGACCCCCGTATCAATAATGGATCCCCAGGGACTAGGTATTCCCTTGGCTCATGCCTCCTACTCAACGAAGGTACCTTACATATATATATATATATATATATATATATATATATATATATATATATATATATATATATATATATATATATATATATATATATATATATATATATATATATATATATATATATATATATATATATATATATATATATATATATATATATATATATATATATATATATATATATATATATATATATATATATATATATATACGTGCTGAGTGGCCTTGGGGAACTCCCTACTAAGAAAATCACTAATTGAAGCGTTTAATTTTTCCCAGTATAGATCATAGGGTGTGACTTACAAAAAAAGAGGAAGATAAGCGAAAACAAAAACACTTGTTAAAATAGTTATTTTTCTTAAAAAAACAGCCATTTTCAGTTTTTACAAAAACAAGAACAGAAAACAGAAACAGGTCACATATTTTCGAAGGACCTATTTTTGATTCTGTTCCGCTTTTTTTCTTTTCTTCTTTCATCTGTCTTTTTCCGTTTTTGATTTAATGACAAACAGAAACAGTTCCGATGATTAACTGAAAAAATAAAATCAAATAATCTACCAAGCGTATGAAACCCAAAACGAAAAGAAATTATAATAAATAACAGAGTCAAACTGAAAACCAGCAGAAACTAATAATGAGTAGGGCTCAAAACCCCTATGCCTTCCCAAACCAGCACTTGCACTTTACTAAAAAAATGTTTTTACTTTTATAACTTTAATAAATTAAATAATATTAACATTTTGATTATTAAATATCAGTATATGTATACTAAACTGACAATTTACATTCATTTGTATTTTTTTCAGTTAAGTTCAAATTATGTTCTGTCCTTGGAAAGGCGTAGGGGTTTTGAGCCCTAATCATGTTAGTTTCTGCTCGTATTGAGTTTGACTCGGTTATTTATTGTAATTTCTGTTCGTTTTGGGTTTCATGTATTTATCGATGCTGATTTGTGGTAGTTTCACGCTTGGTAGATTATTTGATTTTATTTTTTGCTCATTTTTGGTTCAATGGAGTTCTTTACTTTTCTTTGAAAAACTTATTTTGTGGAAAAAGTTTTTTTTAATTAATCTCTGTCCGTTTTATGTTGACGTAGTCTTTTCAGGGAAAAAGGAAATAATAGTTTAAATCTTTTCTTTTTTTTAAGACTTAATAGTTTGGCCGGCTATTTGTATGCTGGAGAAAATTTTTCAGCAATTTTTAACAAAATAAACCCTTTTAAACTTCTGGACACATATAGTTGTGTTTAATTTAGTTTTTATACCTCCTCTAGTTGACCAGAAATAGAAAACTTGATACCATTCGCAAACAAATCTGTTTACTTTCTTTGATAGCTTGGATACACTTACGCTATTTTGATTTGGTTAAATTTTAAGAGAAAAAGTAGCCCCAAAAGTTTGAACATAATACCCTCAGCCGTTCTTGGGATACTGTTGAGATGCCTTATTGGGAATTAGCACTAACACAGTGTATTTTGATTTAATCTTAAGGCAACAATTAGTTTTTAAACATAATGGCAAAATGGGAGGTTCGGCGTGGGAGGGGGACTAGTTGCCCTCCAATCACTTTCGACTATTAAAACGGCATTAGTCCTTTCTATTTTCAATCGAAGTTCCTACGACAACTTCTTCGATACAATGTGCCCTGGCCTAAACAAAAAAAAAATAATAATACCTTGTACCCACATCGATCTTTACTATAAAAATGTCAAGCCTTCCAAAAACTTTCGACTATTAAAAAGGGCAGTACCCCTTTCAATTCCAAATCAAATGAGCCCTTTTTGAGTTTCTACGACAACGCTTTCTATAAACACCATATATGCCCCCAGGGCATAACTTACACCCTTGCCCTGAGGGCTTTGAGGGGGTTGTCATCCTAAAAGACCTAATTTCCAGAACTTTCAACTACATTAAATAAAACGGCTATCTCAAAATTTTAATTGGATGTGTTTGGGGAAATGGTGGGTGTGAGAGGGGGGTTAGTTGCCCTTCAATCACTTTCGACTATTAAAAAGGGGCCCAGCCCTTTCAATTTCAAATCAAATGAGCCCTTTTGAAGTTTCTGTGACAAAACTTTCTATAAAAGCCTTATATGCCCCCAGGGCATAACTTACAACCCTTGCCCTGAGGGTTGTGGGGGAGGGGGCTTTCCTCATAAGAGACCTAATTTCCAGGACTTTCAGCCACGTTGAACAAAATGAATATCTCAAAATGTTGATTTGATGTGCTTGGGGAAATGGTGGGCGTGAGAGGGTTATTTGCTCTTCCATCACTTTCGACTATTGAAAAGGGCTTTGCCCGTTTCAATTTCAAATCGAATGATCCCTTTTTGAAGTTTCTACGACAACTCTTTCTATAAAAATTTCATATGCCCCCAGGGCATAACTTACAACCCTTGCCATGAGGGCTGTGGGGGGCTTGTCATCTGCAAAGACATAATTTCCAGAACTTTCAACTACGTAGAAAAAAATGGCTATCTCAAAATTTTGATTGTATGTGTGTGGGGAAATGGTGGGCGTGAGAGGGGGATTAGTTACCCTCAAATTACTTTCGACTATTAAAAGGGGCACTAGCCATTTCAGCTTCCAATCGAATAAGCCCTTTTTGAAGTTTCTAAGACAACGCTTTCTATAAAAACGTTAGATGCCGCCAGGACATAACTTACAACCCTGGCCCTGAGTGCTGTGGGGGGTTGTCATCCACTACAACCTAATTATCAGAACTGTCAACTATTTTTAATAGAATGGGTATCTAACCATTTTTATTGAATGTGGTTGGGGGAGTGGTGGACATGGGTTGTGGGTTAGTTGCCCTCGAATCTCTTTCGACTACTAAAATGGGAACTAGTCCTTTGAATTTCAAATCACAAGCACCCTTTTTCAAGTTTCTACGACAAAGCTTTCAATAAAAACCTTCTGTTCTCCCAGGGCATAACTTTTAACCCTTGCCCCAAGGGCTCTGAAGGGAAGGGGTTGTCATCCTAACTCCTCCTAATTTCCAGAACTAACAACTACGTTGAACAAAATGGCTATCTCAGAATTTTGATTGGATGTGTTTGGATAAATGGTGGGTGCGAGAGGGGAGTTAGTTGCCCTCCAATCACTTTCGTCTCTTAAAAATGGCACTAGCCTTTTGAAATTCCAATCGAATGAGTCCTTTTTCAAGTTTCTACGACAAAGCTTTCAATTGAAACCTTATATGCACTCACGGCATATCTTATAACCCTTGCCCTGAAGACTATGGGGTGAGTGTCCTGCTCAAAGGTGTAATCTCTAGAACTTTCAACTACGTTGAATAAAATGGCTATCTCAAAATTTTCATTGGATGTGTTTGGGGAAATGCTGGGCGTGGAAGGGGTGCTAGTTGCCTTCCGATCACTTTTGACTATTAAAAAGGGGACAAGCCACTCCATTTTCCAATTGAATGATCCCTTTTCGAAGTCTCTACGACAACTTCTTCGATACAAAGTGCCCTGGTCTAAAGGAAAAAAAATAATAAATAATACATTGTGCTAACTCGTTCTTATATGCTCAAATGGCACAACTTAAAACCCTTGCCCTGAGGGCTGTGGAGACGTGTCCTCCTCAAAAGCATAATTTCTATCTGGAAATCAACTCCGCTGAACAAAATGGCTATCTCAAAATTTTGATTTGATTTGTCTGGGGAAATGATGGGCATGGAAGGGGTGTTAGTTGCCTTCCAATCACTATCGACTATTAAAAACGGCACTAGCCGGTCCAAGTTCCAATCAAATGAGCCCTTTTCAAAGTTTCTACGAAAACTCCTTTAATGCAAAGTGCCCTGGTATGAAAAAAAAATATAATAATACATTGTTCCAACATCGTTCTGTACTTAAGCAGCGCGTTTGCGCTGCCTATGATTAGTAACATACCGGAAATTTTAGGATAAATATTATTGTATTTTAGTTCTCAATTCAGAATCTCTTAAGTTATTATGTAAACTGCAAAAAAAATTTTATGGCGTCTAAGCAAAAATTCTACTTTTTGTATTGAAACTAGGAAAACACCTAAAAATTTTTAAATAAGTTTCATTTTATTTAATTTTTAAGATATTTAATAAAAGCTTTTGTTGTCTCAAATGAAAAACGTAAAAGAAAGAAAAACTGAGAAATATACCAGAGCTGAACAATCCAAATGTGCAACTTAATAAAACAAAACTATAGAAATATCCTAAATATCAAAAATTTTGCTGTACAGAAACAACACCTAAATATCCTAAAATATAAACAGATTTAAAACAAACAAAAAGACCTCCAAAAGGAATAGGGCTCGAGCACACGGAATGATAATTACTAAGTTGTCTTGTGATCCAGATATAATACGAGTGTCTTTGGAAAAATTGTTTTTCCGGAGTACTGTGCCATATTTGACTTACTTAGCAGCGTTATTCTTTGGGGTTTGTCTTTTACTATTGTAACTAAGAAAAGGCCGTAGTATTTTACGTGTTCGTAATTTTACGTGTTACGTTTCGTCTTTTACGTGTTCGTAAAAGACGAACACGGCCCATAGTAACCAAACGAAATATGCAGATGCATGTTACGGAATTGGGAATGTTTTATAAAAAAAAACAAAAAACTAAGCTGCGTTTACTCAATTTGAACTACTATAATTGTCTATATTGAATTAACATTTAAAACTACCCACCACCCCCCAAATAAAGTCTTATAACCAATAAATTTATCAAACTTTTTTCGCGAAATTCACGTCCCCTATTAATTCGCTTTCAAGCATATGCTAGAAGGTTGGCAAAAAATACATAAACAGGTATTTGCGCTTAAACCCTTAACGATACCTTCCATCATGTAGAGGCTTCTGGGATGCCAAATGGACACTTTTAGTGCCTTTTGGACACTTTTTCACTCTGAAGGACACCGGGACACTATTGGATCAAAAAAGGCAGCTTTTTGAAATAAAGGACACTTTTTGGACATTTTTCCAAATCAAAAATCAAACGTCTTTATTTTCTTCTTTTTTTACTTTTTTTGAATTTGTACTTTACTTTTAAGCTTTGGTAACGGCTTGGAGATTTTTCTTAGATGTTTTTGTGCCCTGCGCAAGCACCATTTGTCAACCGAATAGGACCTAAAGTCTTAAATAATTTCTTAGACCACACAGCTTTTCCATTTACAAAAAATTAAATAAGAAAAACGGGTTTTAATTTCTATAAAGCAGTGAATACATAAAATTATATAAAGCAGTGTCTATAAAGCATGTATTCACTGCTTTATAGAAATTAAAACCTATTTTTCTTGTTTAATTTTTTGTAGACCTAAAGTCTTAACCAATATGGTATGCTAGAACTATCAAATCCATCTTTTACTTCTATCCTATGGTTGTCGTTGGTCTTCAAGTCGGTCAACTTCAAGGATCTACCTACTGCTGGTGGCAAAGTCACCAAGGCCACTGAGAAGGCTGGAAAGAAGAAGTGAATGGCCATTCCCTACTGGCACGTTCCGCGTAAATCCCTTTGGTGTGTAGCCGTGTGCATATGGCTGATATTACAAGCCTTCTGAAGCCTATTACTGATTCTAAGTGGGAGCAAAGGGGTAGCTAAGCCTGGAAATTTCCACGGCGGTGGTGGGCACCCCGGAAATGAGGCTTGACTCTTCGTCCCAAGGCTGCATAGGAAGTCTGCTTGCGCACCTCAAAGTGGTGAAGGGATGTAAACATCACCGAGCTCCACGCCGAGCAAGGTGATGGCCAACGCGCTTTGGGTGACCGCAAGACTGGGGACCTTGTGATGTACCTTATCCCCAAGAAACCCTCATTAATGATGACAAATATGATGATTAAAAGTTTGGCTACGGCATCCCCGGTATTATGCAATGCGACGAGAATGGCGTTCTCGTCTAAAAGTATGCTAGCTACCGTCCTATCAAGAAGACAAGGCCTGAATATAGGCTGCTGGAACCTGTGCTCGATTAAATGTTTATTGACACAATCTTTTGTAACTGATGAATATTATCTTTATAACTTTGATAATCTGTGTGTTTCTGACACGAGACTAAATGGACATGACATCTTGACCCTTGAATTTTCGGCTGGGAAGGCAGTCTCTTTTTTAACTCGGGAGCATTAGATAGATCTGGCCGAGCAGGAGTAGGTATCCTGTTGTCCCCCAAAGCAATCACTGGGCTCATCGAATATGAGCCTATGTCTGAAAGAATCGTACGGGCAAGAATTAAAGGTCGCACGAACAATCTGACTATCCTAAGCGTTTATGCCCCAATAAGAGATGCCACTGAACAGCAAAAATATCAGTTTTTCAGTGACCTGCAGACAGTCATTGCTAAGATTCCCCGGAAAGATATCCTCCTACTTGGAGGTGACTTTAATGCCAGAATTGGCAGAAAGCTGAATAACTTGGAACAGGCGATCGGCAAGCACGGCCTCGGAGACCAATGCACAAATGGAAACAGGCTTCTGCTGTTCGCAATGCAGAACAGTCTCGCTATGGCTAACACCTGGTTTAGGCACAAGTCGTGTCATACGTATACATGAAAATTTCGTGATGGAAGAGTAAAGGCCCAAATAGATTATCTCCTTGTATCCCGATGATGGAAATCCATGGTGTTGGACTCGAGAGTGCGTAGAGGTGCTGAGACGGAATCAAAAAATGGATCTGACCCCTTCTTGCTGAAGACAAGGCTAAAGTGCAGACTTAGCTCAAGGAAGACTACTATGCCGAACCAGAAAATAGACGTGTTGAAGCTGAAAGTAGATGAGTACCGAGGAGCATTTGTCCTTGAACTCTCAAAGCGATTCGTTGTCCTTCACGATGACACCGAGGAGGCAAGCCCGACTGATCAGTGCCCCAACTGCCCCAAGATAAAGATTGAGAAGAAATGGAGCAAACTGAAGGACCACATCAATGAAGCTGCCTCAAACATACTTGGGTTTATCAAGCATAAAACCAAGAAATGGATCTCAGAAAGGACGCTTAAACTCTGCCAAGAAAAAAGAAATGACCAACAAGAAATCCCCCACATACAAAATGCTACGACAAGAATGTCACAAATCGGGAAGAGCTGACAAAAAAGCCTACTGGTTTAATGTTCCCAGTGACATGGAAAGAGCCGCATAACGGAACGATACACGAAAACTCTATAAGATACTTGGAGAATGCATTGGGAAGAAAAAGCAAACTACCATCCTCTCGCTTAAGGTGAAGGATGGGAAAATACTCACAAGTAGAGAGGAGTATATCGAAAGATGGCGTGCTCACTTTCAAGAGCTATCGAGACCAGAAGACAATAGTAATCGAAAGCAAACACTTACTGCACCGCAGAACCCCCCACTCAACCAGGCTTATGAAATGTATGTACGGACCCACCCTCCAGGGGTGAAGTAATTAAGGCGATCCAAGTTTTGAAAAACCAATACATCCCAGATGACTGGAAGACCTCAATAATTGTCCCTATCTTCTAAAAAAGAGATATAATGGACTGCAAAAACTAACAAGGTATATCCCCTATCCCCATTGCTGCCAAGCTGTTCGCAGTCATACCTTTAAATAGATTCAGAGACACCCGAAACAGACAAACGGGACTCAACCAAGCAGGATTCAGGCCGGGCATGGGTTGCTGTGACCAGATTTTTAGCCTGTGACAACTCCTTGAACACCGGTTTAAACACCAGCAGGAAACAATTCAAATCTTCATAGACTTCATTACCGCGTTTGATTCGCTCCATCGTGATGCAATATAGGAAGCAATCAGACAGGACGTTGTGCCTGAGAAGATCATCAATCTGCTCAAGGCATACTATGCTGGAACAAAGGCCCGGGTAAGAGTCGATGGCCATCTTTCAGATCTGGTCCTGATCGAGGAAGGTGTACGACAAGGCTGTGTACTTTCACCATCTTTGTTCAACTTCGTCATGGATTGGATCCTCAGGGTCCTTCGCAAGTATAAAGGCGTTGCAGTGAGCCCGTCCTTCTCCGTCACAGATCTTGACTATGCTGAC
This sequence comes from Artemia sp. Qi Xiang Cuo, assembly GCF_049724085.1. Classification (NCBI taxonomy): domain Eukaryota; kingdom Metazoa; phylum Arthropoda; class Branchiopoda; order Anostraca; family Artemiidae; genus Artemia; species Artemia sp. Qi Xiang Cuo. The sequence goes on along the minus strand of NC_142807.1, from coordinate 28,757,173 downwards.
GATGTGGACATGCTTGCTGAATCTGTTGCAGAAGCCCAGGCTATGATAAATGACATGGCAGTCAAGGAACTCTCGACTGGTCTCCAAATAAGCCTACCAAAAACAAAATATATGCGAACAGATGGGATAGATGAAACCCCTTTTGCCGTAAATGGTAATCAGATAGAGGACGTCCAGTCGTTCAAATACCTCGGATTGATGGTAAACCTTGCCGGCAAATCTTCAGAAGGAATCTAGAGCCACAAATCGTCAGACTGGAGCGTCTTCCTTCAACTACGGAAGCATGGAAGCAGAGCAAAATATCGCCACGCACAAAGTTCCGAGTGTATGAAGCTTTGGTTCTCTCTGTCCTCCTCTATGGATGTGAAACATGGTCACTTAAAGTAGCCGAAGCGTTGAGCTTGAATATATTCAACCACAAATGCCTGCGCTATGTCCTTGGAATCCGCCTCTCAGATAGAATCTCGAATGAAGAAGTAAGGTGAAGATGTGGGGATCACCCACTTTTCTCTGACATTGTTAAGCACAGTAGACTGAGATGGTTTGGCCACACAATGCACAGACCAGATGACCATATAAGCAAAATATGTCTCAAATGTCTACCACTACCGGCATGGAAGAAGAGCGCAGGAGGCCTTAAGAAGACATGGCTAGCAATAGTTAAGTCTGATCTTGAGCCAATAAGAGGATTCCGAAAATACGGCCGTTGCTGGGATTCCTAGTTGGCTTGAAATGGTGGAACCTGGCACTTTCGAACGAAACCTACGGAAGCAGACATTTCGTCATCTGCTGGGCGCCACGATGAGTCTGGATACGGCTTGAACGTGCAACAAGTACAAGTAAGCACAAGGTTCTTATTATACTGCTGTCATAGAAAGAAAGAAGTTTCGCAGAAAAGCTGTGTTGCGGCTTAATTTTATTTATAGCCGCTAGTGAATGTTTCTGTTTTAAATTCTATACTTCCAGCTGTGATTTTTTGTCTAACGCTTGTCGCCAGTTTCTATCGAGTATAGCTCAAGCGAATTTATTTCAATAAGCCTTGTCTTCTCACTTTTTTAGTTCTCGAAAACGTCATTTTTTTCTCCTGGCTACTTCTAAATGTTCAGAAAACAACAAGATAGAGGAGTTGTTAAATGATTTTAACCCCTTGACCAACCAGTTGATTGAGTGAGTAAGGAGATTGAGCTATTTTGTTGAACTTTAAAACCATGCAGATCAAAATAGACATTTCGTTGATACAGCCGTTCGGAACTTGTCGCACCCAAAGAACATTAAAAGCTACCGAAGATCAACGAGTAGTATTTTTTCAGCATAACTTATGAAAATGCCGGAGTGAAAATGAATCTCTATGATTGGTTCTTTACTTTTCGAATAAGATAGGTAGCGGCATTGATAATCGGTATAAAATTTCACTCTGTTGACATTCTAATGACGATTAGATCATTATCAACTAGTATTATTGGTAGCGTTAAGGACAAAATGAGAGAAATCATGCAGAAATCATGCAGAAATCATGCAGGTAACAGACCGCGGGGTAGCAGAACAAAGAAGGACGAATTTCACAGAATTTTGGCACTTTTTTCACAGGCTTCGAAAATTCATAGTGGCAACCCTGTCTATTAGCTAGTTTTCTAGAGGGACTCTAAAAGTGTCCATTTTTGGCTGATTTGGACACTTTTGTCCTTAAAAGTTTTGGTAACCCTGAAAGGCTTAGTTTCTACCGAACAGCTGGTCTTGTGATAATTGTGTGAAAGGGTGCATTCTTACAAGTCGCTGAATTTGAATTTTTCTCTAATTATAAGCGTTTCGTCATTTAAAAATGCTTTTTGATCAATTCGGTGAGTTACGATTAAACATTATTCATGATTTTTGAGGAGGGTGACCCAATTGTAACTGCTTCCTTTTGAAGTGGTCAACATAAACTGTTATTGCTACTTAATCATGAAAAAGGGGCGCTTATTTCCCTTTACTATTGTTTATTATAGAGAGAATAAAAGCAAACTTTATTCGTGGAATAAAAATATTGACGGTCAACGATAAACATTAATTGAATGTTTTCAATCAAAATATTTCATTTTTCCCGTATTCACTTCATAAATCACCTTTACTTAGCTAGATTATTTAATTATTTCTATTTTGGTTATTTGAATTCTATACCTTTCTTTAAAAAAGTTTCGTTTATCCTTTTCGGGGGGGGGGGGGGAAAGTACTCCTAAGCTTAAATACTTGACAATTTAAGTTGGAGAGCAGATATAAATTTGACAATAGGTTTCTGATAATGATAAAGAAGGGGGAAAGTAAGCAGGCACCAGGGGTATGAGGGCAAAGGGGGGGATTTCTTAAACTAGAATTTTTCCTTTTTTCAGAATGTTCTTCTATTACATTTAAACACACTTGTATAAAACATTTTTAGCTCAAATGTGAATAATAGCCTTTTTTCTTTTTACCATTGCTTATTATAGAGAGAATAAAAGCAAAAATTTAATCAAGGAATAAAAAATATAATTAAGGTGTATGATACTCATTCAGAACAAAGTTTTTTGTCAAAATATTCTATTTTTTTCATATTCCATGTTACTAACATGAATCACATTCACTTAGGTAGATTATTAGATTCCATTTTTGCTCATTTTCGGTTTAAGGGAAATCTCTACTTTCTCTGAAAATCAAATTTTGTGGAAAAAAGTTTTTGTTTTAACTTAATTACAGGAAAGAGCATATCATATGCAATTTAAATCACGCTGTTTTTAGGCTTTGTTCAAATAAAATGTGTCGTGTCGTCATTGCTCCCAATCTCTGCTTCGTGAGAAGCGTTTCTAAGCTTAAATACTAGGCAATGATATAAAAAAGGGGAATTAATCAGTCCTGATCGCTGTCATCAGTGTATGAAGACATAGGGAATGATATGTTAGAGATGAGTTTAACGGGAAACTATGATTTTAAGGTTCAAGTTGTTTGGAAAAACAAAAACATTTTATTTCAAGAATTTTGATGACGTGCTTAGCGGATGGGCTACTAGAAACGAATTTAACCGGAATAGTATGTTGAAATAAGATGGATATTTTCACTTCATCAAAAACCTAATATTTGATTTTTTTAAGAATAATTCGGACCAATGGCCCCCACCCACAAAGAAGGCAAGGGCAAGCTAAGATGACCCCCTCCCTAGTGCGTTCACTTCAAGGCCAACGGTTATCATGTGCAAAAATGCCACCCCATCCACACCCCCACAAAAAAAAACAGGGGGAGTGCACTACCTTCAGCCCTTCAACATGGGAAGATCGCCATAAGCTAAAAATTATCTCCTACTGCGGGCCCTTTAAGACTAACATTTATCATTTATGGAAAGAATGCCAGGCCTTCAAGATCAACGGCCCTCTTACGAGGTGAAATTGCCGCCCCTTCGCTTCACATCCAAGATGGAGTGTCTGACCCTCTACGCTCGCCAAGCAAGATGGGATTGCTGGATCCTCTGTGCCATCCAACCAGGGCGAAGTTGACAGTCCAATAGTGAGTAAAACTATAGATATTCTTTCATAAAGCTTATTATTGGGGCGGTAAAAACTTACCATTTTTTCTAGCTAATGTATATTCTTTTTAGTTTTGCTATAGGAGACCTGTCGATATTTTTGAGGAGGGTTGAAGACCCCCTCGCTCCTAATAAAGAAATGGCTAAAAATAAGACATTCCCTCTACCTTAATAAAAAGTCCTGACCAATGCTGCTCTTGCCGGTCCTAAGAGAGAAATAGCTCTCTTCATAATGTATTAAAAATAATGTATTCTAGTGTTGAAAACTCAGCGTTTACTACCCCCTCTAAGAAATGGGATTTGAGGATCCTAATTCTTAGATTAACATTCTACTTTTTCAGCAGAATAACCTACTCTTTTCAAAGCTTAATATCATAATTAATTCATAAGACTTTTTATTCTTTTTCAGGCTCCTGAAAATGATTACCCTGTTTGGATCAAGCAGCTGCTGGCGGATTTATTTGGTGAAGAACCCCCGACAAAGAACAAAAACTCCCCCTCCGTAAATTCTTATGACTCTTTAGAACATTATAATACACGAAACGTAAGGGGGGGGGCTACATTCTCCACATTTTTGGGATACTTTCTGGTTTTAAATTTATTGCTCGTAGTCTGGGATCCATGGGTCCGAAGGATAACTTTGGGGGTCCATCTATGGAATAATTTCTGATCTTTAAATCATTAGCTGGTACTGTTGTCAAAATACATCCGATGGGTGAGTTCCATCCATGTTAAGTTCCATCCAATCTCCAGCTTGCGGCAATTCGCACGTAGATCTGAGCGTAAGCGCGTCTGATCACTTTCCAATTATAAACACTTTTCGAGTAATTCCTGCCTCTCCTAACCCCCCAACTAATGAAAAGAAGTGGAAAATCAAAACTAATTGGAGTAAAATTGACCTGGCTACTTATCATTACGTATTGGATGAGATTCTCACAAAGATTAAAGTGCCGTTCCAATTACTACAGCAGAGTGTATGTATTCAAGATGAAGAGAAACAGCTGCTACTAAACATCTACTGTAGTGAAATATCTCACGCACTGTTATCTGCCGAGGCCGCTGCGGTCCCCATTCGTAAAGTCCGAGTGGGAACGGAAATTCCAAAGTGGTCCGAAAACCCTGCTCTAAGTGAAGCATGTGGTCGTGCAAAATTTTGGCTTAGGCTCTGGAACGAGTGTGGTCGTCCGAAATCAGGTGTTGTAAATGAAGTTCGGCTGTTCAGCAAACGCAAATTTGCTAAGATTTTGTCTAAGCATAAATGTGAAGTGATCGATCAACATAGTCAATTGATAAGTAATGATCCAAATGCTGTGTGGAGATTTCTTAAACGTAATGGTGATCAGAATAGTGTCGAACCTGTGATCTCTGAGCAAGATTGGGTGTCCCACTTTACTTCTGAGTTCTCTCCACCCGAACAAGATCTTGAAGATAAATATGAAGTCGAACTTGATAAGTTCATGGAATTGCCTAGTTCTGGTGTTGGCTACATAGTAACTGTTCCTAATCTGATTCGTGCAATTTCAAAATTAAAAAAGAAACAATCGAAAGGTGTCGACAAGTTGTGTGGGTTGCATCTTGTACATGGTACTGCTGGTCTCCTGAGTCATTTAGAGCTTCTATTCCAAATTATCTTTAATTCTGGTCTCGTTCCCGACATTTTTGGTACTGGAGTAATTACACCTATTTTGAAAAAAGGGAAAAATCCGTTTGAATGCGTATCTTACCGCCCTATAACTGTTTCGCCGGTTTTATGTAAGCTTATGGAATTGCTAGTTATAGATCATATTGCTTTTCAATGTTCTACCCCCGATAATCAGTTCGGATTTAAAAAAGGTGTTGGTCGCGAGCACGTCCATTATATTCTTGCTAATATATTAATAGAAGCTGATGAACTGAATGAATCCCTTATTCTAGCGAGTCACGATGTTAGACGTGCTTTTGATTCTGGGATACATCCCCAGTTATTAGTGTCTGCTCATAAACGTGGTGTGGACCGATCGGTTATTTTGCCTTTTCGGGATATGTATAAGAAGCTTCGAGTCCAAGTTAAAGTCCCGTCTCCTAACGGGCCGATTGTATTACCAAAAGCTATTCCGGTTAGAAAGGGCATTAGGCAGGGTGCAATTTCGTCACCCCGGTTGTATAATAATAGTGTTCTCGAGGCCCAAAAGTTAGTGCAAATGAGCTGCATTTTCCGAGGTTTGGATGTAACATTACTTAATTACGCAGATGATATTTTTAATTTAAGTAGATGTTTGTCTCGTATTGAAGAAAATTTTCAGATTCTAGATGATGCTTATAGAGAGATAGGCCTATCTTTTAATGCAAGTAAAAGCGAGATTGTTGCTTTCAATAGGAGAAATGCAGATTGTATAGATCTTGCTGTCAAATTTTGTGCTCAAGAGGTTCCACTGTCTGACTCCATAATGTACTTAGGAATGCCTATAGGTCATAACATGGCATCTACACGTGCTCGCCAAATAAGTAATTTCGCAGAAAAGGCACGTAAGGCTTACGGGGCGCTATCTTCAACTAAAGCGAAATCTAATCGACAAATTCGAGCTAGGCTATATAATGCACTGGTGATCCCACACTTTCTGGCTTTATCACCGTTTTGGCATATATTTAGTGTTAGTGATAAAAGAAACCTTCGATCACTTTTTTACAAATATGCAAAATTTCTTTTAAATACCCCACCGTGGGTTAAAAATTCCAAGATGTCTGCAAGGTTCGGTATCACTGATCCGATTGCTGCTGTGACGAAACGTCGTTCTGAATTTTTGGGGTCGGTTGGGCCTAGTAGTCTGGCAATTTAAATTCGTCCTTTGTGTGTTTTTGTAATTTTGTATTTTTTTATTGGGGGTGTTTCTTAAAGTTTGTTTTTGTTTTTGCATTTAAGTTTTTTTTTTTTTTTTTTTTTTTTCTTATTCTTTATACACCAATAGTGCCATTTGTGGTTTTGTATCGAGTGGGTGAATAAAATTATCTATCTATCTATTGCCTCCTCAAGAAATTTTTAGACTAATGTTACATTCTCTTTCAGCCTAATATAAATTCTTTTACAGGATGAAATTAGAAAGTGTTTTAATGGGCTAATAAGCTCTTTTTTTAGGTTCACATAGCAACATCTGAAGGGCCTACATTCTCTTTGAGGACATTAAATCGATACTGGAGTTGTAACATGCCCCAGAGAATAGTCAACATGAGGGGGTTTAAGTGCGGGGGTGAACCTGGTTAATGTAGCTCCCTCTATGTTTGATATAGTTGCGTTTGAGCGGGATCTTGGCCTCAATAAGGACTATGAATGGGTTGACCAGGTACCAACAAGTGAGGTTGAGAAAATGCCCATCCTGCAAAATGACAGTGATGAGGGGGAGTAGGACAAAGTGGAATTGGTTCAACCCCTATTTGCCTGAATTATATCTAGCCGATACAGCTTTGCGCAATATGTATGTTTTAGAGCTGAGTTTGGAGACCCCTTCAATACTCTTAAAAGTGATAGTATCCGTACGGATCTAGTAGACATTGTACAATCTTATGTCAGCAATAATCGGGCACTTCTTGAATGACAAATTATGGAGGCGGGAGGTAGGAACAGTCTAAAAACGTCTATCACACAAAAAAAAAAAAATTAAAGGAAAAGTCGGGCGAGGGGTACTGGCATTACTTGCAAACGGAAATGTAGATGCTTCACCCAGACTTACATGGTTTTGAGGACGTTTTTTCGGATTGGGAGACAAGTATTTGTAATAAGTTAGATAGTCATAATTAAAAAGAGAACAGGTCATTAGTTTTATTTGTAGAAAATTTAGATATAAATGCAACTAAATTAAAAAAGGAATTTTTTTCGAGAGGCGGGAGGGGGAAGGGGGTTTAAAATATAATGTAGATTTAAAGGGTTGTAGAGGTGTGCAACGCTTGTCTTTCGATATGAGCTTAGAGCGCTTCAAGTATTCAGTCCTCTTGGCAAGACATGAACCCTGCAGATTTGATGCTAGTAAGACGCATTTGGATGATTCGGCAGTTAATGGTGGCGAGGAGGCGGCAGAGTTTCCTAAAGTATATTTTAATTGCTTAAAGGGGCAATAACCTGTAACACTTAAGGGAATAGACATTTTTGAGAGGGCCAATGAGCAGTTAAAGATTGGAGTTTTAGTGTTAAATTACGATACCGAGTTTGAAGGGGGGACTTAAAGATAAAAACGGGGTTTCTTATTCAGTGAAGGCCCCATCTATTGAATCGGTGAAACACTTAGTATGGCTTCCTTATGAGCCTGTTAAAGACCCTGATTCAATAGGACATTTGTTTCCTACACCCCCCCCACATTAGTTGGATTTTAAGTGAGGGTAAAAAGCGTGATAATGAATGCTGCTATTGTCCATGTGTCTGTCTAGATTTCGTACCGAATTAAAACTAAAACAGAACTTGAGGCACTGTAAGCGTCATGGATACAAGTCCGTGGATACTATTTCGGGCGACAATACCATCTTGCGTTTCAAAAACATTCAGAATTCACTCTTGCAGAGCAACAAGGTGGCATTAGACATCAAAGCCAATCTCATTGATTTGTCCGATGAATCAAACTCGAATCGTGCTAAAGAATATGAAGCGGTTACAGTCTCTTATGGGCAAGCGCAAAGAGACTTAAGTAATACCATGCAATTGGTAGAGGTATTTGAGACATTGGATTGGGAAGATTGTGTAGGTGCAGCTATGGTTTCACTTATTAATACAGGTAATAAGACAATTTCACGGCTGCGCAACGTAAACTATCCAATGACTCTATCATCAGAAGACGAGTTGGCAATTAAAAATAAAGATATGTTTTGGGTTTGTAAGAAAAAATTTGTTGAGGGTAGTGGAAAAATGTCAGTCCGCGACTATGACCATTTAAGTAATCCTATTTTATTGGAGGGGAGTAACTTTCGTCTAGTGGCACATAAATCTTCTAACTTAAACGTTAAACAACAATACTTTCTACCAGTTTTTATGCAAATTTCCACTATGATTTTAAATTCGTATTACCAGCGTTGACATGTTTGCAGAAAGGTGAAGCAGTAGGTGGCGTTTGGGTAGAATGAGTCTTTTTCATATAAAATCATACCCAAATCATCTAATAAGTTGTTGCTCTTAGAATTCAAATGGAAAACACATGAATATAATAATACATACTTGAATACATTCCGTGCTTTAGATTCCTATAGTTTCTTCCCCAAATCTCTAATTCAACTCATTCAAGTACAGAAAATCGACGATTTTAATAGTTTCCCCTCCTCAAACAGAGCTTTTCGGAGGATGAAACGTATGATTTATTAACGTGTAAGGGCATATATCCGTATGCGTACTCCAGTTCCACCTCGAGGCTACGTGAGAAGAAACTGCCACCCATCGAAGAGTTCTATGATTCATTTCGGGATCGCCAACGCAACACTACCGACTATGAATTTGCTAAAATAGTTTGGGCCATGGGAGATTGTAAAAATTGGGAGGATTATTGTAAAATGTATCTAGCAAGGAATGTACTGACGTTCTTGGATATTGGCTCTAAAAAAGCGGATGAAATTTAAGAGGAATTTTTTGGATTTAGGTTGCTATTTTTCAACTCCTCACCTGGTAATGGATGTAATTCTAAAAATAAGCAAAGAAAAAATGTTTGATCACTGAAGTGGATCAGAACTTATACGTAGAGAGATCCATTTAGGGGGTGTATGTTTTTCACGGGGATCGTATCCTGGAAAAGGACCCGACTGGGCAAAGCACGGGTAAAAAGTCTAATACGGTTTTTCTGGATATGAATTCCCTTTATCCTTCGAAAATGTCTCATTTCTCTTTGCCGTGCGGGAATTACAATTGGCTGGACAATCTTTGTGCTCCAAATTTCCTCGAAATATCCACTGTTGAGGAGAATAAACCACAAGCATAGTTTTTTTTTAAATTGATGGTGAAATACCAGCGGAACTTCATGACTTGGTAAAGGGCTTCGTTTTTCCTTGCATAAACATACCGATGCCTAGGGACTCATTGAGTCCCTATAATTTATCTTTGATAGTATATGGGAGTATGCACTGGACACCTTCAAAACAAAAGCTTATTGCCGACCTTCATCCGAAGTAGAATATAGTTCTACATCACGTTCTTTGGTTCTGGATTCTGGCCAACGGTTTATAGGTTAAAAGATTCAAAGATTCCTCCAGTTTTATCAAAAGCCATATATGAAGATATTTATTGACACCTTTGTCAGTAAACTATCTGAGACAAAAACAAAGGTTGAAAAGGAGATCTTAGAACTCATTTTAAATTCAGCCTTCGGTAAGGTCTGCGAGAGTATGTGCACTAGGGGTCGTTGTGAGGTTGTGACCGACTCAAAAAAATGTTCCCGAATTATTGCAGATCCAAATTTAACATTATTTACGATCACAGACTACAATATGGTTCTCTTACATGAGAAAAAAGAAGCGTAGTTTTTAATGAAATAATTACCGCTGGCAGTGCTATATTATAAATTAAAAAAAAACTCATGTTGATATTTTATTTAAATGTTTGTAAGCTCCAATGACCGCGTTAGGGACAAGTTCAAGTTTACTATGGGGATACAGATTCATTATTGTTAAAAGTTAAAACTGAAAATTTATTATACAATTTGGAAAATGGTAAGCCCATTAGCTCTCGAATGGACAACGCCAACTGGGACGAGTCCATTTACCCTAAGCTAGAGGAACACCAGGTCCCAAATAACTTATTATTTTTAAAATCTGAGACGGGGCTTTACTGGGTATCCAAAGTTGGGCTTGCAGATCCCAAGGTGTACTGTGTGAAAACGCACAATGAGGATATCAAAAAAAGTCTATAAGGGGATGCCTTCACACTATGTAAAGGTTAATGTCGACATGAGTGTTTATAAGAATTGTGTAGAAAATAATTTAGCTCCTAGAGCGAGTGTCATGGCCATTCACTCTTTAAAATTCAAAAAGAGTACAGTTCGAGTTTAAAAAATGCCATGTCGGCCATATCGGAGAGAGTATATGTGCGCACAGATGGTGTGAGAGTATTACCACACGGACATTACCTTACTTCATATCGAAACGCATGTGTTGAGTATAGACGGCGTCTCGGTCTGGAGAAAGCTCAGTAGTTGGCGGGAGGAGGGTCAATTTTTTCTATCCCAACAATCTGTATCCTAAAAGTCTCTATCCTCGAAAGTCTCCAGCTCAGCGGTGTGTTTTTATAGTGATTCTACATGTTTTTATTTGTATTTTGCGCAAGACTGAATCGTTGTTTAAAAAAATGCTTAATATTATATTATTTTATGTTTCTTTAAGACCATTAAACCGTGCCCAGCCACCACAGCGGGTCTTCCGTGTCCTCCAGATGCCAGAGAGGCCATTATCTCCTCTGGGGAATCCGGTTACGTCCACACCTCCGGTTAGAATCCTTTTCTAAGTACCTTTATAAATGTCGTTTAACTCACAAGTGCTTGTTTTATGTAAATACATTTTAAAAATATGTAGTGCATTTATTTATGCATTAGAAGACGAAAAGGTGACGAATAGGATAATATCTCAACTCTTAGAGACTCTGAAGAGGTTCCAATCAAAAAAGATCGGGAGGATTTGGAAAACAGCAAAGACTCCGATGAACATTATGCAAAAAGGCGCACTGAAAGGAGTTCCATGTTTTGCTTTGACCAGGAGGCTACCATGGTTTGATAAAAAATTAAACAAAATGGTTCTTCTACTGGCTACAATGCACGAGAGTGCTCCTTTAGTCTATTCAAGTATAAAACCGAAAGTCTTCAAAAACTACAACTCGACTAAAGGTGGGGTTGCTACCTTCAACCAAATATGTAGCGATTTGGAAAAGAGCAAAGACTCAGATGAACATTATGCAAGAAAGGCGCACTGAAAGGAGTTCCATGTTTTGCTTTGACCAGGAGGCTACCATGGTTTGATAAAAAATAAAACAAATGGTTCTTCTACTGGCTACAATGCACGAGAGTACTTCTTTAGTCTATTCAAGTATAAAACCGCAAGTATTCAAAAACTACTGCTCGACTAAAGGTGGGGTTGCTACCTTCAACCAAATATGTAGCGCTTTGGAAAAGAGCAAAGACTCAGATGAACATTATGCAAGAAAGGCGCACTGAAAGGAGTTCCATGTTTTGCTTTGACCAGGAGGCTATCATGGTTTGATACTTCCCTAAATAAAACAAAACGTTTCTTCTACTGGCTACAATGCACGAGAGACCTTCTTTGGTCTACTCGAGTCGAAAACCACAAGTCTTCGAAAACTACAACTCGACTAAAAGTGGGGTTGCTACCTTCAACCAAATATGTAGCGACATGTCCTGTTCTAAGAAAACTAAATGGTGGTCATTATGTGTGTTTTATAGCCTCCTAAACAATACTTCATTAAAAAATTATGTGGTATACAGCTTCAACTGCGGAAAGATTGGATTGAAGCCTCCTAGAAGGAAATGCTACATGAAGGAACTCTTCCGATGGGTATAGCTAGTGCAGTCTCACTTGTAGCAAAGGCTTTTAAGTAAAAATTTGACCCACTCATTCTTAGAATAAATCAAAGATGTCGCAGGAATTGCAAGTCATTCAGGAAGCCCAGCATCTCAGGACCAAATGTGAAAAATTTGCTCACTATGTCATTTCAACTCCGTAGGATGGTGATCACCTTCTGTGTCAAGTTTGGCGAAGTCATTTTTGCAGAGCATCAACCGAAGATATGCATCCCTTGTGGTAACATCTCATGAATTTTGAATAATTCTCCCATTTTTGTATTCTTTTATATGTAATCGATGCACAGTTATAAAAAACTGTGCTCTGCTCCTCATGTTTTTGCAGGCATTCAAGTTCGAAGTTGTAAAATTTATGAAGCAACAGTATTAATGCAACTTTTAGGAAGCGACAGTTTTTCAGGGTTAACAAGGAATCCTTTCGACACAGGATTTTTTTTTTTATAAAGAAGGGTATTCCACTGAACCGAGAAAACTTCAAATTTGAAGAGAGTCGAACTGTTTGTTACCTCCAGGATCACACCTCTGAACGCGCGCCTATTTGCACGAAGTAACAACTTTAAACTCAGATCTGACTTTTTTTAAAATTAAATGGCGGCTCGTTTTACCTCAAGAAACGAACTTTTAAACTACACATCATGTAGCACAAAAAGATTAACCTGTTAAAACCTGACGAGAAGGAAGGAGTTTATAATGGAATTCTTTTCGACGTTTATCATAGGCAACGCAATAGCGCTGCCTAAGTAAAGAACGATGTTGGCATAATGTATTATTTATTTTTTTGTTTTATTTTATTTTTTCCATGCCCGGGCACCTCGTATGGAAGGAGTTGTCGTAGAAACTTCGAAGAGGCTCATTCGATTGGAAATTGGAGTGGCTAGTGCCATTTTTAACAGTCGAAGGTGATTGGAGGGCAACTAGCCCCCACCCCCCCACCCCCATCATTGCCCAGATCATATTCAATCGAAATTGTTAGATAGCCATTTTGTTCAGCGTAGTGGATTTCCAGATAGAAAATATGTTTTTGAGGAGGACATTCCCCCACAACCCTCGGGGAATGGGTTATAAGTTATGCCATGAGGGCATATAAGAACGATGTTGGCACAATGTATTATTTATTATTTTTTTTTCCTTTAGAGCAGGGAACTTCGTATCGAAGAAGTTGTCGTAAAGAGTTCAAAAAAGGGCGCATTCAATTGGAAAATGGAGTGGCTTGTGCCCTTTTTAATAGTCGAAAGTTATTGGAAGGCAACTGACACCCCTTCCATGCCCACGATTTCCCGAAATACATATAATCAAAATTTTGAGATAGCCATTTTGTTCAGTGTAGTTTATTTGCAGACAGAAATTACGTTTTGAGGGGGACACTCCCCCACAGCCTTCAGGGTAAGGGTTGTAAATTATGCCCTGGGGGTATATAAAGTTTTTATAGAAGGCGTTGTCGTAGAAACTTCAAAAAAGGCTCATTTGATTGGAAATCCAAAGGGCTAGTGCCCTTTTTAATAGTCGAAAGTGATTGGAGGGCAACTAAGCCCCCCCCCGCCACGCCCATCAGTCCCCCAAACACATCACATCAAAATTTTGAGATAGCCATTTTGTTCAGCGTAGTTGATTTCTAGACAGAAAATATGTTTTTGAGGAGGGCACTCCCCCACAACCCTCGGGGTAAGGGTTTTAAGTTATTTCCTGGGGGCATATAAGGTTTTTATAGAACGTGTTGTCGTAGAAACTTCAAAAAGGGCTCATTCGATTGGAAATTGAAAAAGCTAGCACCCTTTTTTATATTCAAAAGTGATTGAAGGGCAACTAACACCCCTTCCACGCCAACCCTTTCCCCAAACACATACAATAAAAATTTGAGATAGCCCATTTGTCCCACGACGTTCAAAGTTCAGGAAATTATACCTTTGAGCCGGATAATTCCCCCACAGTCTTCAGGGTAATGGTTATAAGTTATGCCCTGGGGGCAAATAAGGTTTTTATTGAAATCTTTTTCGTAGAAAGTTGAAAAAGGGCTCATTCGATTTGAAATTCAAAGGACTAGTGCCCTTTTTAATAGTCGAAAGTGATTTAAAGGCAACTAACTCCCCTCTCACGCCCAATTTTTTCCCATATGCTAACAAACAAAATTTTTAGATAACCATTTTATTCAACGTAGTTGAAAATTTAGGAAATTAGGTCTTTAAGGATGACAACCCCACAGCCCCCAGGGCAAGGGTTGTATGTTATGCCCTGGGGGCATGCAAAGTTTTTATTGAAAGCGTTGTCGTAGAAATTTCAAAAGGGCTCATTCAATTGGAAATTGAAAGGGCTATTGTAGTGTAAAGGGCAATGTATTATTTTTTTTCCATCCCCGGGCACTTCGTATCGAAGGAGTTCTCTTAGAAACTTCGAAAAGGGCTTATTCGATTGGAAATTGGAGTGGCTAGTGCCCTTTTTAATAGTTGAGAGTGATTGGAGGGCAACTAACCCCCCTCTCACGCCAATCTTTTCCCCAAACACATCTAATCAAAACTTTGAGATAGGCATTTTATTCAACGTAGTTTTAAGTTCTTGAAATTAGGTCTTTGAGGATGACAACCCCCCACGACTCTCAGGGAAAGGGTTTTAAATTATGCCCAGGGGGTATATAACGTTTTTATAGAACGCGTTGTCGTAGAAACTTCAAAAAGGACTTATTCGATTGGAAATTGAAGTGGCTAGTGTAAAGTATTTAGAACATCAATTCAAGAAGCTTTTCCGTTTGTTAGTTATTTGGGAATTTATGTGTCAACGAGAGCGGTCCAGGAGGGGGGGCTCTTGGGACTAAAGCTAGCCGTGGGAAAGGGCTCGTTCCCAGGCATGGTCGAACAACCAATAGCTGGAACTTCCGTTCCAGGAAAGTTATATTCTTGGTTCATTTCTAAAGGCAGTCCATCTTTAGCCTTCGTCGTAGCTAGTTGTTCTTGTGCTGCCTTAATTTCTCTATGTGTATTCTCACGTTATTTAATAAAGACCATGTAACAACGTTTATCGTCTATCTTTGGAATTTACGTAAGCCATTACATCTGCCAATATAAAAGGCATACAAATAAAGAACTAAAACAGAGGTTTACACTAGTACCCTTTTTAATAGTCGAAAGGGATTGGAAAGCACCTAACACCCCTTCCACGCCCACCATTTCCCCAAACACATCTAATAAAAATTTTGAGATTGCCATTTTGTTCCACGTGGTTCAAAGTTCAGGAAATTACATCTTTAAGCAGGACACTCCCCCCACAGTCTTCAGGAAAAGGGTTATAGGTTATGCCCTGGGGGCATATAAGGTTTTTATTGAAATCTTTGTCGTAGAAACTTGAAAAAGGTCTCATTCGATTCGAAATTCAAAGGGCTAGTGCCCTATTTAATAGTCGAAAGTGATTTGACGGCAACTAACACCCCTCTCACGCCCATCTTTTCCCTAAATATATCCAATCAAAACTTTAAGATAGCCATTTTATTCAACGTAGTTGAAAGTTTTGGAAATTAGGTCCTTAAGGATGACAACCCTCCCCTCCCCCTCCCCACAGCCCTCAGGGCAAGGGTTGTAAGTTATGCCCTGGGGGAATATAATATTTTTTTGAAAGCGTTGTCATAGAAACTTAAAAATGGCTCATTCAATTGGAAATTGAAAGGGCTAGTGGCTTTTTTAGTACTTAAAAGTGACTGGAGAGCAACTAATGCCCCTCTCACGCCCACCATTTTCTCAAACACATCCAATCAAAATTTTTAGATATCCATTTTGTTTTGCACTTTATTGCACATTTTGTTTTGAGATATCCATTTCAAAATCTGCACTTTACTGAAAAAGTACGAATAAATGTGCATTATCAGTTTGATATACATATACTGATATTTAGTAATCAAAATGTTAATATTATTTTATTTATTAAAATTATAGAAGTAAAAATATTTATATTTTTTCCGTAAAGTGCAAATTTTGTTCGGGCCTTGGGAAGGCATACGTGTTTTGCGCCCAACTTATGTTAATTTCTGCTCGTTTTGAGTTTGACTCGATTATTTATTGTAATTTCCGTTCGTTTTTGGGTTTCATTGCACAAATCGATGCTGATTTGTGGAAGTTTCACGCATGGTAGATTATTTGATTTTTGCTCATTTTTTGTTTAATGGAGTTCTTTACTTTTCTTTGAAAAACTTATTTTGTGGAAAAAATTTGTTAATTAATAGTGTAAAATAAGACATCCAATAACAGTGCATATTTGGTTAGTAGGTTTCGTTCAGAATCAGCCAACTACTATATAATAATTGAAATAAAGTGCAGCATCGGGTAAAAAGTTTTGGACTATTTCCATGAAAACTTCGCATAAATGGCTCTCTATCGGACTTTTCACTGTGAACTACAATTGTTCGTAAAAAAAAGTATGTTCTTGAATCAACGAGAGGGGGCAAAAGTCTAAGGTAAGGGTCAGTTAGCCCAACCTATTTTTGTTACTGTTTCCAAAACAGGTTACGAACCTCAATTGTTTGTGGCTTGATCTGAGTCCAAAGTGAGTTAAGAGTCAAAGGCAAGTGAAGTACAACTTGCCAAAGCAAAGAGATAATGCTTACTCATGAAAAGAACCTCGTAACCACATGAGGGTATAGTTCTTAACAAGTTCGTGCTCGCTATCAATGGGTGTTTTACTTAATCCTCTAAGTAAAGTTCCTTATGCTTATGAGCTTTGTGGTGCCAGTGGGAAAATTTTGCACTTAATAATTATCACGAATCTAACGTCGTTATGATTTTTTTTTTTTTTTTATATTTTTTTATTACTCTGGAGAAAGGTTGCTCTTTATTTACTACTCCTTCTGCCCATGTAGTTTCTGAAGAAATATGCTTTGCTTAAATGAATTATCCATATATTCAAACATTCTACAAATCTTGGAAAAAATCCTGCTCAGTGTTCTCAATTCACGAAAATGTTCAGAGAGGAAACATTTTTTTCTTTTGATCTTTTCTTTTTTAAACAAAGACAAAAAGATGTTGGCAGAATTTTCTATGATTTTTGAAAAGAAAATACTAAAAAGTGCTTTTTACAAAATACATGAGGGGTAAATTCTCCCCTTACCTGTTATAGGCCAATTGTTTTTTCCCCAAATCAAAGGATGTAACTAGTGGATCAAATTTGATTCATTTTACTGTAAAGCTATTTCTGATTCGACTGTTAAGATTTTTGGAGCAAGTTTTTAGTCGAGAAGTTTAATCAGAAAAAAAAAAAAATCGTGTATGTAAAATCATGTATGTTAAATAATTGTAGTTTTAATTGGGAATATTGTACATAAAATATTTCGGTTTGCCTTGGGAGAACAGGTACTGAAAAACGTAAGCATAATGTATAAAACCTGCTATAAAAATCTTTGTCTTGCTTGCCTTTTAAAATACCATGGGATGTGTATTTGGGTCTTTGAAACGATACACCCTTTGGCTGCACTTTTTTTCAATTTTTTTTTATAAATATTTTAATCAAATCTATAAAATTAAAAGTAAATACTAAGGAACTAGGGCTCAAAAGTTCACAGCTTGAGAAATATACTTTAAAAAACAACCCATAGCGTAAAACCTTTTATTGAGTATATTCGATTATTTCCGACAAAATGTGAACAAAAACGGGAACTGATGTTTATCTTCCGAATCCGAAGCCACTGCCATAGCCCCCGAAACCACCTTGCGAACCATAGCTCCCATAGCTTGAATAAGTTTGACGATGTCCAGCATATCCACCTCCGTAGCCGCCAAGAGATGATAGACCTGTAATAAATAGGTTTTATTTCTAAATATACGAGATCTGAATATGGATATTTCTATATCTTCTGTCAAGATGTTCATTCCTGCGAATTTACTATTCCAGTAAATAGTTCAATTTTGATAAAGCTATACGGGATAGTATTTGAGTAAATTAAAACTACTGTTAAACCATGGCCAATTATTTTTTTCTTTTTTACCTCTTTGGTGAACTGATTACTGTTTCAGATCGTCACCAATCTTGTCATTTCTTCAAATAGTATGGTCAATGTTTCTCAAGTTCAATTTTTTTGAAAATCTCAAAATTAAATTCTAAGTTGTTTATGCGGTATTGAAAAAATAGCAGAGCATAAAATGTTTAAAGGTCCAATGCAAGTATGTTCTAGGATTGTTATAAGTTAAAACCAGTGTTGCTTTTGTCACGATTTCTCTTTTGACTGTTTTGAGTAAAATATTTAATGGAGTAAGAGGGATTTTACGATTTTGTATAAATTTTATTCTGCAAGCAAACTGTTATAATGTTTATCTTTTCATTCAAGGAAAAACCAATATGGCAAACCCTCTAACCAAAAGAATACTTCAGTTTTATTTTTGAGCACATAAGTTCAAACGATTCACAACGCAAATGGTTCAAATCGCATGATGGGACTACAATTTGAGCTTTGCAAGGCATTAACCTGTTAATGGAGTCCCAAAAAGTAAAGCATTTGAGGAGCTATTCATCCATGTTATATATCTAAATAAAATAAATTATTTTTTTAGTTTCTTAAATGCGTTCAAATGCTTAGAAACATGCATTTATGTTATATTTTATTATTAGATGATTTTATGATATATTTTTGGGGTCAGTTGCCTTAGCTTTTTGTATCTGTTGTCTTACCAGCCCTTCTTCAACTGTTTTCAAACTTGTCTAGTTTTTCAAGAAGTTCTTAAAAAAGTATTTTGAGTTTAAAATCGAAGTTTCTATCATGTCTTTGATACTATTCTGGAATTCATTTTTCTGGCAAACCGATGTCAGACAAGCATCTGGAAACAAAACTTAACAGAAAGCAAAAAAATTGTCTAAAATCGTGTTGTCTGCACTAAGATCCTTATTTCTTCCCAAAAAAAGATCATTCGACAACGCAAAGACTGAAGCTGTAATATTTATGACATCATTCCCGTGAAATATTAAATTACTTCTCAACGTTTCATCAATAAATTCTTAATAGAGCTATACAAGGTTTACCACGGGTGGTGAAATGAAAAATGCGTATTTTTTTAGTTGTACTAGCTTTAAAGAGGAAGATCATAAGACCTCTTCTGGGTGTAAGAGAAGAGGTCAGTAGGGGTCGTTTGAAGCTTCAGAAAGTATTTTTTTCAGTTCTTAAATATTTAGAATTTCTGTAATTAGTTTTAGCCAGTTTTAAAAATATATTATATCAAGTGAATATAAGACACTTGCTTTCAAACTTACCCCAGTAGCCAAAGCGGCTTGCAGCTTCTTCTTCATCAGCATTGACGGGGACCTTTTCCTCTTGACGAATAGCTTGAGGAAAAGCTAGAAGAATTTTTTTGTTATTATTTTTATTTATTTCTACGCCTTTTTACAGTTACATAAATAGGATGAACCAATAAAAGACAATCAAAAACCAACTTGCATATTGATTAAACCATGACAGCAACATGTAATATACAGACAACTCAACGATAACTCAAATAAAATCCCATTGTAGCTTAATTGTGCTGACTAAGTAAAGAGCGATGTTAGCCCAATGCATTATTTGTTATTATTGTTTTTCTTTGGTTTCGACCAGGGCACTCGTATAGAAGGGGTTGTCATAGAAAATTAGAAAGGGGCTGATTTGATTGGAAATTGGAAGTCCTAGTGCTCGTTTTAACAGTCAAAAGTGATTGGAGGGCAGCCAGCCCTTCCAAAGCCCATCATTTCCCAAAACACATCAAACTGAAATTTTGAGCCATTTTTTTCAGCAAATAAATCTCGAAGGGGGCTCATTGGCTTGGAAATCAAAAGCTCTAATGACTATTTTAAGAGTCAAAAGTGGTTGAAGAACAACCAGCCCCTCCCCCACAAGCATATGATTCCTCAAGAACACATCCGATCAAAATTTCAAAAGAGCTATTTTGTACAATATTGATTAAAGATCCAGTAATTATGTCTTTGGGGATGTCAATCTCCCTACAGTCGTCAGGGGAGCTGTAACTCAGGTAATTTGTTCGTTATTCACATATAGTATATGTTATTGAGAAAGGTATGCATGTTTGAACATTACTCTCTAAATAGACGAAGGACATTCAGGTGAGCCTTTTAGAGAATGTCGAGGTTCAGAAAATAAATCAGAAGTTAGATAATCAAAACGGGAATATTTAAATGCTACCACAACTACTACAACTACCACCAAAGTAGAATGGGGGGTACCAGCCCCACGAGAACGCCCTGCTGCCATCTACAATTTAGTCTAACTCTGTCAGTACACCATATATGGGCATAGCCTCCCTAGGGAGAATGATTGCGTAATCGGTCAATGACCTCTTTTTCCAAGGTCGATTTATTTGATGTTTCTATGTGTAATAACTCCGAAACGAAGGTTGCACATGCGCATTGAATTCTAACGGGAACAATGTTATTGATCTAGGACTCGAGGGGGAAGTGAATTTCCGAGAACTTGATTGCGTAATCGATTGTGAATGTTACGATCCAGATATAGTATATGTTGTTGATGTTCTCGAGCCAAATGTTATGAGTTCTCCGGAAACAGTTAGATCACGTGTTTCCTTCTCAGCCAATCAGAGGGCTTTGTTTACATAGTAGCGGCGGAGTGAATATAAAGAAAGGATTTTTGTTATAGTTTTATTAGTCTGTGAATAGAATTCAAGGAGTGAGAAGAAGAACAGTTTGACTTTACTCATTTGGATATATATTTGTGATGGCGATGAGTGGAATGTTTACCCTATTAGAAGTTGATAGTGGAGTTGATGATAATGGTACAAGAGCACCAAACATTGCGGTGTAAATTACGAAAGGATTACGTCTTTGTCTGGAATGGGATGCAGTATATGCAAGATATGTGATATCCTTGAGCAAATTTAAAATGGAGGATCAATTATGTATTGCTGCTCAATTTGATATAGCACATGTGAATAGACTTCAATGTGCTTCAAGTGCATTGGTGAAACATATTGAAGACAATATACAGTGTCGGTAATTGTAAATGCTCTATATTATTGATGTTGTTGTAATTATTCAATAAAATTGTTTTGAAATAAAAAATGTTCTCTTTCTTTTCTGGGTAGGGCTAACGAATCAGGGTCAGTCTAGAGTCAGCAGTCGGAGTGAAAGGACTGAAAAATGAATAAACTTAAGAAAGAGAGAATTAGATCAAATCTAGTGTTTATGGAAAAACATTTGATTTTGGATGATGATTTTCTCGAGTTATCTCTTAAACGCAAGATATTCTCTTGTCAGGGAACACTTGACAATATAATGAGGAGTGATTCTCCCCCATTGGACTATTGTATGAAACTTTTTAAAATGTGACTCAAATGCTTATAGTCAATTTATTGATATATTAATTGGAACAAAGCAGAATCATATTGTGGATATACTTTTGAAAACATTGCCAATGGATTCAATGTAGATGGCTCCCCCATCATTCGAAAGAGCTAACGTCACAGAGCTACTCCTCTCCCCCCCATTTCCCTCTCATTGAATTTATTGAACGAAGAGGATCAGTTTTGTTTTAGCAGTGAGTGAGTTGACATCGGAAACCGAAAAATGTTCTATATATGTCCATTGTGCATGTACACTCTTGGCAGTTGGAATCAATGTGAGACTTGTACAATTATTGATGACTATAGTGAAAAGTGTAAATTATGTAATCCTTGTAAATTACATAGAGGCTATGCAGTACAAATTAAAGGATGTAATTCATGTCTTGAGGTGTGTGACTCGCATACTAGAGGGCACCTGTGCTCCAATTGTCACTATGATAAATGTGATCAGTGGGAGAATACTTACCCCGCTATGATTGGAAAGAATCCTAAACGTGATTTTAGTTTATTTCTACGACATTGGTATCGTCATGGATTTAAATTATTCTGGGAAGAGGAATCTGGTCTACGATTCAACTGTTGGGGTAACAAGACAATCTGGTTTCTACGTCATCGTTGTGATGGCACTACCTACTATGATTATAAACTAAGTGATTTTTATTTGGCAGTTACCGAATGTGATTCAACATTTGAAAACATTGTATGTGATATTGCTTCAAATAGACAGATTGAAACTCGTGAATTTCATAATATGAATGCAAATAGTATAATTGACTATACAAAGAGATATGACAAGAGTGAAGTTACATTGTACTGTAGAAAATGTGACCCCGACTTTGCAGTCAATCAAGATCAATATACAGTGAATCCAAATGATTTACCAGCATTAGTGGTTCACGACAGTTGCCTATACATCGAAGATGAAGAAATCTAAAGTGAAGATTTAAAGACATTGTTGTATATATATACATGCATTTTATTAATAAACAAATTCACAAACAATTTTTAAGCACTTTACTCTTAGGGCACTGAAATCAATACTGTATAGGTCTGAGAGGATATTTTCCACTAGAAAGTCATTCAGACGAGGATTGTCAATATAAATGTGAAGAAACTGTTTGTAAGTATAACCACGACAACGGAACACAAAATATAGTAGTTCATGGAAACCACATCTTTTGGTCTTTAGAATCTGTACCCTCCTTTGATTGTGAATGCTAGTTTTCCCACTCTTCTCGATATTGCTGCTTATGTGGGGCGTTTAGATTATAACGAGAATATAAGGAGAGTCACCTATCTTAATCAATGTCATTGTTTAATATATGAACAAATAATGACCCTTCAAATCAGTTGATAGATCGCTAATAACAGTTATCACGACGTTGCTAACGCATTGAATTTTCCTAAACTCGTCTAATGATACAATACAATCTTTTTACTCAGACAGATATAGATCCATATCGAATACACTTATTATTTGGCTGGTGTTTATGGTACTAAGTCTAGTAGAACACTAACTTTGGGAGTGATTTCCCACTAGGTTTCATATTGGTTTAGTGAGATTAGTGCTATACTCTCAGCCAATGGGTCGGCAAATGTGCACTCTAAACGCACACTCCCCGTACGTACTATCATCATATCCTGTGTACCTAACAAATCCAATACAATGATACCATGTGTTTTAGCAAACATATCTTCGGTTATACCATTTTCGAATAGTTGCGAGTCATGATCTAGGGTTTGCATGGTCAACTCGTACAATGTTCTATAGGATTGATCAAAAGATAGATTGTAGAGTGGGATACCGTTTACTTTGCACACAAGAGATGAAAGTCCAAACATCTCGAATTTATATGGGCATTCAGTCCATGATCTTATTGCACTGGCGCTTTTTACAAATGCCAACGCTGGTTTTGACGGAATTTCACCATTGATAAGGGATGAATCGGTGAAGGTGCGTGAGCCCATTGCAATATGACGCTGATTGGTGATTGTATGAGGAACAAGTAGTTTAATAGTGTTGCCATTGGCTCTCAGTTCTTCCACGGCCAAAGCAACAGAACTCATGACCTGTTGTTTGCGCACATGAAGTATTGCCGAGGTGACGGAGAGACTTACATCAGGATTGGCAGCAAGTTCTTTTCTCAATATGAAATTGGAGGGTGCATGCGTTAGTTTTATATCCACTTTAACATTGGGCGGCAGCCATTGGGGTATATTAAATATTTCATGATATATTTTTCCAACTAGATGCAATTCACTAGTTGCAGCATTTTTAAGTGCATCTGTACTATCAGTATTAGTAATATATTTATAACCATTGGAGGTGCCTCTCAATTCCTTGTATGACCTGGGTGTCATCAGCATGAATTGCATATAGCTTGTATAATTTGAGAGATTGTTGCTTGTGCTCACCAGCGTGCCATTGATGTAGACACTGATTTGACGAAATAAATTATGCAATATACAATTTTCATATGATATTTCATCGCCCCGAATTGGCATTGTATTATCGGATTTCAGGACTTTCATTTGCAAATCTATAAATGTCGAAGACATGTCCATAAAGTAGTCTTCATTAGAATAAATTTGAAACTGTATATTATCGGAGAGGGGTTGTTGAGTATAAAATTCTTCATAGTATCCATGCTTGACACTCACATCAACATTTTCAGCATTGAATAGATTCAATGAGGCGGTGATTGAAGGTTGAGAATCCTTATGTGGTAGGTAGGACAGTTTAGGAGAAGAAATTTAGTTTCGATCTAACAATTTTCTTCCTGGGGCCTCTGTTTACAGCACGTGTCCGCTTTTTCCTTCTTTTCTTTGACAAAAAGGATGTCTTATGCTTCCATCCTGAGTCGAAACTGATGAGGGATGCATTGTTTCTCGACCTTTTTAAACCTATACCATTTTCTTCTAACCTCTCGCCAAGGGTTCGCGCACTGGACCTAAGATTTTCCGTAGCACTTTTATTTAAATCCTTGCCAGAGCCCCAATCGTATAGTGTAGAGAATGCAAAATCTGTCACAGCCGGTACAAGATATTTTCTAACCAGTGGTAGCGAAGAGCGAAAGAGCTTATCAAACCAGCTGCCAAGACTATAACCAGACACTGACGAGTGACACTTGTAATAGTCCATTCCATTACCCTGTTGTCTTGGTCCAAGAGTATTAATATAACAGTCAATATCAGGAAATGAGAAGACCAATTTTTTATGAGACATCTTGCTGTTGAGAGATGGGTCGAAAATGACATGTAATCACGGCCAACCATTATGAAACTGCTATGGGATCACCCAATTTGGTTCTTAGTGTTAACTGACAGAGTTCCAAATAGGAAGTGTTTACGGGAATATACTGAAGATGCTTTATATTGTAGTGGTGAATATGTTCTTGATTGGTTTTTCGTTCAAGAACTCGTAGGAGGGGAACATTTGAATTACCAACTCGAGATGTTTCCACAAATGAAGCGTAGAGAAATATACAAGTGTCCGTGGAGAAGGCAGGCGGATAGTCAGCAAAAATGAAATTAGTGTTTCCGGCACTTTTACCATTGATTATATTGAGCTTAAAGCCAAGAACATCCTTTAGATTATCGTTGAGAATAACCTTTTCACTGGCAATAGGTGAACTAATGTAGATCTTGCCATCCTCCTTTGAATAGTTGAAATGAAAAGCTCCTTTTTTACGAGCGGAAATTCTTTTATTAATAGAACGACATAAATCGTTCATACAGGTGAGTTCCTCGTAGGGTAATTCAATGTATGGATAATCCATCCAATTGATTTTTTGAATTTGTTCTTGATCACCATTGGGTGGTGGCGGCCAATCATAGGGTCTAATTTTTATATCATATTTACGATCCTTTCTCAGGATATCATAGGTATTTTTGAGAATACAGTCGACGAGAGCCACTTCATACTTTCCGTTATCAAATTTGATGGCGGGGGAGAGTTTCGTCCAAAAATCACTTATTCAAGTCATTGTAGAGAGGATCAGAAACATTGGACATTAAAGCCATATAGAAATCATTGGGCACTGTCAATATCTTCAGCACCGACCCAAGAATCAAAATCTGACTTGTATGCTAACCAGTGAACAAGCAAAGGTTTCTTGCCCCTACGAGCGCGTATATTTAATATTTTTTCAATTTGATACATTCCGCTACTGTTTCTAACATTTTACAGTTCAAATTCGTAAAATCCGCCAAGAATCTCATCATCTTTGTTATCTCGCAGTCGATATGTTGTGGGCTCGGTGTCTAGAATTTTGGACACTCTAAAAAGTTCAGTGCTCCATAAATAATTCCCTTTTTCAAAAATATTGGTGGTTCTATTAATTCGAACAGTATCACCAACATTTAATTTCTTCTTCTTTTTCTCTTTTTCACCATTGGAGTATTGCTTTCGAAAAGCATCAAATGTATTTTCACTATAGTGAACATCTGATGGTGTAGAGTTGGACAGAGATCGATGAGGTCGTTGGTTATAAATCAAAAATACTTTATGAAAATCATGAATAAAATACAACGTATTTTTCAATCTTCAATATCTTTAAATTAATAGACGAATCGTTCTTATTAATCGTTCAGCCAATGCAGCCTTTATCGGGCTGTGACTATGATAAAGTATTGTATTATATTTCAAAAGAACCTTTTGCATATGGGGATTAACAAATTGATTGGCAAGATCTGATTGAATTTTTCTATATGAATCCTGTTAAAGAATACATTCAGTGGCTCTAGCAGTTTCAACACTTCTCTTTGATCGCAGTGGACTGGCATAGGCATAGCAACAAAAGATACTGATTTCCACCAGAATATATTTATAGGGCGCATTGTGACGTTGTTGAATTGCGTCTAGAGTTAAAAGATCCATTTGCATAATATGCAGAGGGAAAAAGGCTTTAGTTTGTCGATATTGTTTACTGCGAAGCCTGTGATTCCGATGTAGTGTGTAACTCGGTTCATTTTCTAGATACTCTTTTGCATTTTTCAATGTGGTGCCGTAGACTTTGGAAAGCATTTTGGGGGAACTTAAACTTCCCGCTTCACCAATATTTTCATAGACACCTTTCAGAGCTTCATCCATTTTGAACGTAAACACGTAGTGTAATGACCACTCCCCCTTTGCACACTGGTGGGCGAATCAATTTGTCTTCGGTTTTGACTAGTAGCCATGGGTGTTGTAAAATCAATGGCGCTGCTGATAGTATCTTCAAATACTGAATCTTCTTCTTTTTTAAATGATGGTGGTGTTGGAGGACTATATTCTCTTAGTTTCTTTAGAAGTTGCTTATTGTCAATAAGACTTATGGGAAAGTTTGATACACACAGAAAGGTGTATAGATTATCGTCAAAGGATATCAGTCCTTTACGATTTGTCACCATATCACAAATTAAATCAACTAGATTATAACTTTTTACCTGAATTATTATTCGTTTTCCTGTACTGTCGACTTGAACTTGATCGCCAGTTTCCAATACGAGATAAGATAATACTCTTTTAATCTGTTCTCGAAAGTTTAATGGTAATAGGTTTCCAATTTTCAATACAACCGAATTCAATTCCTCCCCCTTTGACGATGCAGCAGAGTCTTAAGGAGATGTTTCCTGTTTAGAGGGATCGACGACGGGTCTCTCACGATAAGGTTTATGTTTGTCCACACGTCGCAGTGCATCTTGAAGTAAAAGCAGTTTTTTGTCATCGGCAATATTCTCATCGTTAATGAATTTGCTTAGATTGTCTTCAAAATGTTCGATGGGCGAGAGGACAAGTTCAAATGGTGTCAATTTATAGGGTTTTGCCATTCTCGCTAGAAAAAACTGTTTACAAGTCCTGCAATTATCGGTAGTAAAAGTGTGAAAAAGCTACCGCCCGCCTGAAGGAGCCGTTTTCTTTTAAATTTTTTACCTTGTTTTTACAAGCCCAGGCGCGTACAGTGGAACGATGTTGCTTTGTCTGTTGTCTAACACCTTCTGGCAGTTGAACATTGCCCTCAGTTAAATTTAAACAAAGTTCAGATATTAGATTAATGAAATCACTGTCAACACCATGTTTGAGTAGGTACTTCCTGATCAACTTTTTCGAATTTCTTAAAACGGAAAACCAAAGACGTGGTTCGTGTAGTTTTTCCAGTGTCATAACGGTACCAAATAGCCTTTTGTACTACTCACTGGAATATCTAGTGTAATTTCCTTTTTTAACATGTCGGTTTCTACACGTAGATCCTCGGGCGTGCTCTGATTAAGATCCAACAAAATGTAACCGTAGGGCTTGCTAGTCGCCTGAGTGTACGCTGACAACAGAAATTTAGGGGCGCCGGGGTATATCTGTTTATTGAGAGCTATGAACGAGATAGAATCACGTACGACTCGATAGATAATATAGACGGTGCAATTCAAAGCAAGGGTTCGCTTACATTTGCTCTGATGAAACAGATTGTTTAGAACCAGAGTTATGGAAATGTGTTAATGATGGGAGCGAACGGTGAACAATTGTAGCATTTCCTGCGAGAACTGTTCAATGGATTCAGCCAAATCATCAATAATCAACCACGAGTTCGATTCAATACTTTTGAAAACATCAAGTCCCCGTATGAATTGTATTGGTATGGATGTGGCAACAGCTTTTATGTTATCATAGCACCCCTGCCAAATACTATAGCAATAGTAGATTTTTTTTAGTTTTTCAAAAAACATTTTATCGCAATTTTGAATTATTCTAGCTAAAAGCGTTGTTTTCCTCGAAATTGAGGGACCACACAGAAATGATCTGAAGGGTGTTTTAAATTGATACATGTTGTTGACAACAGTCGTACTACAACTAACTGTAAATCATATGTCCTCAATGAATAAGTTGTAATTTCCCCATAGATCTATCTATTCAAGAACCAACAAACAATATTTCATGGCAGCATTTATTTCGGCACTGCATTAAAACAAATATTTGGCGTCAACTTGAACTGCACAACGATAAAAATAACACTTGTTCAACAAGAACAGTTGACAAAATTTCATGGTCAACATGAAAACTCTATTTGTTCAACATGAACAACGATAACACTTTATGTACATTATAAAACACTTTTTGTCCATCAGCAGCACTTATTGTCTTTAAACACTTTTCTGTACAACACTTTTTTGTCCATCTACAGCACTTTTTGTACAACACTTTTCTGTACAATAACACTTTCTATACAACAATAAAATACACACTTGGAATATGAACTAGCAGAGTTGAACACATTACGGTGAATTTAAAGGTGGGGGATCCACCCCCCAGGGCCGCGGGGCCGAAGGCCGGCCGGCCGCGGGCGGGACCCCCCCCCCCACCCTGGGCGGCCACGGGCGGGACCCCCCCTCCCCCGGGAGCGGCGGCGGGAAAAGAATAGTTGTCGTCACTGCGGCTGCTACAGGTTAGTGGATGGGTTAGTGGTGGTAGGTTAGTGCTTGAGTGAGATTAGTTGGTTAGGTTAATTTATGAACAGGTTGGTGGTGGTGGTTAGTCAGATTAGGTTAATTTATCCAGACCAAGTTGATTACGATAGTCTACGCATTCAACTCGATCTGAAATACGGTAGTGACCGTGAGGTAGGACAGTCACACCATTCTCGAGCACATAGACTTTGTCGGATATACACGACATTGCATTCTTTTCCAATCTCACAGTATAATTTCTATACTGTAGAGAGCGAATTGCAAGCACTTGTGCTCTCGGCACTAGGCTACTTTCTACACAGTTTCTATACAC
Source organism: Artemia sp. Qi Xiang Cuo (assembly GCF_049724085.1). Classification (NCBI taxonomy): domain Eukaryota; kingdom Metazoa; phylum Arthropoda; class Branchiopoda; order Anostraca; family Artemiidae; genus Artemia; species Artemia sp. Qi Xiang Cuo. The sequence continues at coordinate 28,728,052 of NC_142807.1, read as the reverse complement.
ACTCATTTGAAAATTGCTCTTTACAAAATGTGTAGGTACCCTTTTACACGCCTTCTTTTCGTCCCCACTATGAGTTCCTATGCACTAGACTTTGGTACCCAGGACCAACCCCCTGGCTATCAAATAACTCCCTGTCTCTGATTTTAACATTAATAGTTGGTTGGGGGCTTGACGTTTCACCAACTTGGGGTAGAGTGATGGATTCCAGTTGGTGAAATCCATCCGCAAGCTGATTTGCACCCCATTTGGCAAATCACCCAATAAATCCAATTAAGCCCCATTTACATTTAACAGCAGATACTCTGTATCACCATAGTAAACTTGAATCTCCCCCTCCCGTGGCAATTGTACCTTGCACATGTTGTAAAAGAACGACAACATGAGTTTCTTTGAAATTTCTAGTACTGAACTGCCGCCTGCTATATTCTTGTTCAGTACCACATTTTGCTTTCGCCTGTGTAGAAGAACCATGCCAGTCTCTATGCTCGTGAACGATGTAAAATTGGGGTCGGCAATAATTCGTGCACACTCTAGAGGGTCAGTCACGACGTCGCAGCGAAATCTATTACGAACGCTTTCACACATTTTGCCAAACGCTGAATTTAGAATGAGCTTATACATGTCCTTCTCCACCTTTGAATTTGCCCTAGAGCGTTTATCGACAAAGATGTCGATAAACGTTTTCAAGTAGGGTTGCTGATTTAACTGCAGAACCCTGTGTATTTTGGTAATCTTGAAACCATTGCTCACCATCCAGTGCAAAAGCACATGGTGAACAACGATATTCTCCTTAGGGTCCAAATCAGCAATCAGTTTCTGTTTAGATGGAGTCCAGTGCATCCCCATATCCTCAACCAATGAACGATTGTAGGGACTCAACAAGTCCCTGCTCACTGGCCGATTAATACAGGGAAAAACAAAATCTTTGACTGAGTCGTGAAGTGCCAGTGGAATATGACCGCCAACTTCAAAGAACCATCCTTGTGGCCCATTGTCCTTGATGGTGGTAATGTCGGGGAACTCACAAGGATTCTCAAGCCATTGATAGTTCCCACACGGAAAAGAGTAGTGTTACATTGCCGAGGGGTACAACGAGTTCATGTCCAAGAACACTGCATTTGACTTTGCACCGGTGCTTTGTCCGCTCGGATCGGTTGATAAGACACGGTCCCCATGAAAAACATACCCACCCCGCCTTGAACGCTCTACAAAAAGGTGCTGATCTAAGTCGGTGATTAGGCCTATTTCCTCCCGGCTAATTTTTAAAATTAAATCCATCACTAAATGGGGGGTAGAAAAATAATAGCCAATATCTAACCCGAACTCTGAATAGATCTGGTCTGTGTTCTTACAGACTATATCCAACATAGTTAGAACGTCACTGGCCAAGTACAGTCTACAATAATCCCACCAATTTTTACAATCCCCCTTGGACAACACCTTCTTGGCAAACTCATACTCCGCGGCTGTGCATTCACTATTGGTCAGTAAATTGTAAAAAACTTCAATTGGAGGCAGTTTCACCTCGCTTAAGCGTGCGCCAGAAAAGTCATGATCGTACGCGTATACATCTTTGCAGGTCAACAGGTCATACATTTCACCGTCTGGAAAGTGCTGTTTAAGCAAGGGAAATCTATAAAAAATGTCGCTTTTCTGCACTTGAATCAATTGACTCAATGCCTTGGGGAAAAAACTAAAGGAATCTTAAAACCTGATTTTATTCCAGCACATATGCTCATTATACGCTGCCTGCCATTTCCTTTCAAGAAGCAGCAAGTTCTCAGCCAATTTGGGAATAATGTTGTAGTTAAATGAACTATTTACCCATGGGCAATCTACTCCCCCTCCCTCCCACTGCCGACGTGCCCGTGCCGGTACAATAAATTTTAAATCATAATTGGAATTATGAATAAAAACAGGGATAAAAAACTGCTGGCTAACATTTAAATTACACGATTGATGCACAACCCCTCTAAAATTACTACCCCCCGAGGATATTTCCTGCCACAAATGATCATGGTCTCTGACTGTGCCCCGCCCCCCGCGTTTGCCTGTAGCCGCCGTATCTCCCTCCTCTGCCAACACCCCCGTATAAACACACACGATTTTTGATTTTTAATAGCGAGTCGCTCCTCAGAGGACAGCACCATAGGATAATGGGTATTTCTAAAACGAGAAATAGCACCATTAACCATTCAAATCAGTGTAATCAGTGCCGTGACCTGACACTCGTCCTCATCCAATGTCTCAACTATTTCTAACAACTTGCCTGGTGTTAGAACTGTCTCTGTGTGCATGGGCATAGGACACTGCAATAACCTGATTTTCTTTGACTCAATTTAGACATCGAGGATCATTCATTTCCACCATATTAGCTTCACAGTCTAAAGATATTTTGTCGCACTGGAGAAGGGTATTTTGGAAATTTTTGAAACGTAGAATGGCCCTATCCCCTGAAACCGTTTCCACTGTCTGGTAGCCATGCCGTCTACAATGCTTCATATGATCCCGTAGTTTTATATCACTACGGAATTGTGACAGGCATGTTGGACAGTAGAAACGTACCCCCTTATGCTTACCACCCCCTAAAACTCGACTAATGTCAGTGATAGGGTTAAAATGACCGATTGTATTCGGTTCACTAGGCGGCGTGTATAGCAACCAAACCCAGTGTCTGACCAAATCAACTGACGGACCCCTTACAGGGAAGACCCCCCCCTTCTTTTTAAAGCGATTCCCATCTTCATATTCTGTTTCATATTGTACCACATTAATGCCAATATTTAAATGGACATTAGCCCTTTCAAAAATATCAATGGATCTTAGCGTTACTGGGTATTTCCCCTCTAAACAAGAAAAATCTACAACTGGGGAAATCGGACCCTTCCTTCCCATGTACAGCCCAATTGTCTAAATTGGACTTGGTAGCGTCATCTGCTAGAGGCTGAAAGGCTGATATGAGGAAAGCATATCTGAACCACTTTTGATCTGTTTCAAAACAAATCTTCTGGACACCACGACGACCTACTAGATCTGGATTATATTTTAAAACTACTGCCCTTCAGACCCATGCCCCCCTCTTAAAATAAAATCTTTCTTAAATTTACAAATATTAACACTTAAATTTTCAACAAAAAGAACTAGAGACCCACTCACCATTTTCATTAAAGTTCTCGAGATGCGTTATAATTTGATCGACCCAATCGACGAAAGCACCCTCAAAATTTTCCAAATTCGAATAAACCAAACGCATCTCGGAATGTATAAAATGATAATAAACCTCGCTTTTTCCCTCATTTAAATAAAACACTTTTAGAACAATGGGGACCTTAATTGAATCCCTCCCCCTCAACTAAATTTGGTTCTCCAGAAGTGCACAAACTGTGTTTACATAGGCACGCACAATTTCTACAGGGTCAAAAACAAATTTTCCCCCCATTAGTGAATTAAAGGGATCTCCAAACGTCGCAGTGAAAACAACTATATTATTTAATATTGTATTCGACAATTGAAAATCGGGGAAAGATGTACCCCCTCCCCCAAGTTGTTCAACAATATTTGGGCTATGTTCCACTTCATTCAATTGAAGTGGAAGTAGGTTATAGGGGGCTAGAGGAGGAGGAGGAGGATTCCGTGTAAAGTCCCCTATAAAATCATCCAAAAGCTGCAATGTGTTTGGACTCAGCAAAGGTAAGTCCCCCTGCTCAACTGTGCCATAATCAACATTTAAAAAATCACCTAAAAACTCGTCAATATCGAAAGGTACTTCAATAGAGTTAATGATTTCGTTGTCCTGAATCTCTACTGGTGGTGTTAGAATTGCTTTTTACCCTTCTTCACTGGACGGAAAGTAGGGTATCAAAGCAACCTTTGAATGAAAAAATAGCTTAATTTCAAAGTCTTCAATTTACCCCTACTGGTAAAATTTGGATTATTACACTATAGCATTCGGTTAATTCAACTAACAGGAAAACAAACTTAATATAAAATAAATTCGAACTAAAATTCCGCTTTACATGGAAGATTATAATTTTATTTTTTGAAAAAATAGCTTATTTGCAGTGTTCAAATCACCCTACTAATTTTATTTATTTTTTTTTTCGGTGTTTGTAGGAGCCTGTGGCGCTTTCCAGACCCGCGGCACGACCCCCACCACTTCCTTGACTCGGGGTATATACCAGGCCCCCTTATCAGACCCGTGGCGCTTCCCGCGGCGCTCCCTATCCGTGCCCCCACAGTACTTCCCGGACCCATCGGCGCATTCCCGGATCCGTGACTCCCAGCCAGTTACATAATGTCCCAAACAGTTGAAATATTTCTAAGTACATACTGGCTTAGTAAACACAGGAGGTGAAGTATGGATGGTAGATGAACGAATTTGAACTCCAAAATGTTGAGAACCATTAAGTCGCTTGCCCCGTCACTTCTTAGGCATTACCAATATATTTTGACATATAGGTCTCCGTGCGAGGTTCTAAATAATTTTGGCATCTCCTTTCCCTGTTCTGTTATAAACTAGCAGTTTCTGTCAATCAAGGTTTCAATGGCCATTGCGTAATTCTGTGTTTTCTGAAATAGCGGAGAACAAATTGTCTGAAAAATTAATATTAGGACATTGGAGTTATATATGCTATTTAGGAGCGAAACCTAGCACGATAGAAATATTCAGTGTAAATTAGAACGACAATATGTGACAGATGGGATAATCTCTCTCAAAATTAGGTGAAAAAGAGCAGTCAGTGTTTCAAAGGTACCTAAAATATATGTGATAGCAATATAGAAAATAGCAAAGATTAGAAAAAATAGCATTTTGAGTTTCAAAGGCGGTGATTATTAATATAAATTACCTAAAAATATTCGCTTATGAAATATCGAAGTGATAGCAAAGATTAGAAAAGAGTGGTTTCTTTGCAATAAAATTATATTTAGATATATCTAAGGGAGAGAAATTTAAAACAACGGTTGGGGGGCGAGGGGTGAATATCCTGCTGAGATAAGTTTATGTTGGGAATTGAAAAAGAAAAAAACATTGGAAGAAATAGAAAGGTGGGAAAAAATGCTTACATTGGCGTAATCCGTCTGGACTTGGGTGCCCAACAGACCTGGTAACGTGTGTTGGAGGGGGGGGGGGCCGGCCGCGCTATGTTCTTGCGCGGCTGAGCCGGCTATTTCACGATCTTGCGTAGCTTCGGCATTGTAGTTATCCGCCCACTCTCTCTTTAAGCTTTCTGCCAGGCCGCATTGGGGCTGGCACTGATGGGGCTGCCTCACCCTCTCTGGCTTTCTTGGAAGTTGGGGGCACGCATTCTTCTCAATTTGCCTTAAAAAGAAGAGAAAAAATTAGTATCAAATAATTTGTCCCTTTTTTACCGAAAGAAAAGTTAGTGCCCTCATTCATATAATTTTGTTTAGAAAAGCATTAATCTCTTTTCAGTAAGGCAAAAAGTAAAAATTTCGCGAGAAATATATTAAGCTTAGAAATCATACGTTTTTATTAGACAATCAGTAGTGTATAGCCATAGGATAGGAATCATTGTTTCTATTTTTACCATTTAGAAAAATATTAAATTTTCCGGTCTATAGGTTTTAAATTAGATCGTTAACCCATCGACCTGTAGGCCTATATTTTGCAAACATAGGTTAAAATGCTGTTCAATTTATACATAATCTTAGCTTCATGCAACTCCCAAAGACTTTTCTAACCCTGCACTGTTTGTTTTCATTTTACACTGATTGCGGTAGAATCGAAGGCATTGCCCTTCCCCTTTTCATAATTTACTTACAACGACGCTGTTAGAAGCACTGTATTGCCGCCTCCCCCCTTTCACATAATGTTCTAAATATATTGTTAAACTTAATTTGAAAATAATCTCTTTCATCGCTTCTCCGACAAATACAAGGCCCTTACTTTTAATGCGAAGAAATAGTGTTTTCATTTTACACTGATGGCGGTAGAATTGAAGGCATTGCTCTCCCACATTACATAATTTACTTACAACGAAGCTGTTAGAAGCATTGTATTGCCCCCTCCTCCCTGTCAAATCATGTTGTCAATATATTGTTCAGCTTAAATTTAAAATAATATCGTTAACCAGATCTCCGACAAATAAAAGGACCTTACTTTTAATGCGACGAAATAGTTTGTTTTCATTTTACACTGATGGCTGTAGAATTGAAGGCATTGCTCTCCCCCTTTACATAATTTACTTACAACGAAGCTGTTAGAAGCAATGTCTTGCCCCCTCCTCCCTTTCACATAATGTTCTAAATATATTGTTAAACTTAATTTGAAAATAATCTCTTTCACCGGCTCTCTGACAAATACAAGGTTACGAAACTACAAGCTTAATATACAGCAATCTCTTTTTGCTTAAAACTGTTTTAATTTGACAGCCAAAACAAAACCCATTGACTAGACCGATAGCGTGAACACACCGGAAAGGGGTGACAGCTAATTATAGGCCTCACATTGGAGTCTTGTGTCAAATCAGAGCGAGCTAATAACAACAGAGCGATGGATGTCTCAGAGAAAAGATTACAATTGAGAAAAGCCAAAATTTAACGAAAGGATAATTATTTCTTTTTGTGAGAATTTGGGATTGTAAAAAATTGGTGGGGGGGGTTTAGGGTAAAAAGAATATATTTTATGTTTTCCATTGATTATAAAGTGATTTTTGTATGTTGTGGGGGGGGGGGTTTGGGGTAAAGGAAATTATTTATGTTTTAGCTGAATATACTGGAGGATGTCCAAGGAAAATAATTTTATTTGAAAATGTACTAAAATGGAACTTACATGGTAAATTGTAGTTGCCAAGGCTTCTAATTCATCAATATTATCCATTTTAGTTGTTTACACTGTGTCAAAATACTTTCTGATAATTTAATCACATTGCATGTCCGTTATATACGAAATCTCAAGGGCGAATTGTTATGTAACGGGGAAAACTATATGTAACCAGTCCCTCTGATTGGTTGAGAAGGAGGATGTAACCGACTCGCTGATTGGCTGAGAAGGAAACACGTGATCTAACTGTTTCCGGGAAACTCATAACATTTGGCTAGAGCAACAACAACAAATACTATTTCTGGATCATGACATTCACGATCGATTACGCAATCAAGTTCTCGGAAATTCACTTCCCCCTCGAGTCCTAGATCAATAACATTGTTTCCCGTTAGAATTCAATGCGCATGTGCAACCTTCGTTCCAGAGTTATTACACATAGAAACATCAAATAAATCGACCTTGGAAAAAGAGGTCATTGACCGATTACGCAATCATTCTCCCTAGGGAGGCTATGCCCATATATGGTGTACTGACAGAGTTAGACTAAATTGTAGATGGCAGCAGGGCGTTCTCGTGGGGCTGGTACCCCCCATTCTACTCACCAATACTACGGCCACCACTACTACTACTACTACCATATTACCCCATTTACAATATTAAGAGGTAACGTAAAACTGTTCACTTAATTGATGCACAGAATCAGCGTCAAATCTGGGATATTTAAAGAAACTACCAAGTTTTGGTTGTTTTTACAGTAAATTTGATCTTCAATAAACGACCTTATAACAGTGAATACCAAGGAAGAGAAAGGGAGCAAATCTGTTTATTTGTTTTTAGTGAGAATACCAAAAATAATTCTTTTTATTAAAATTGCCCCCAATTTTTTTTGTAAAATCTAGGGAAACAGAAAATCAACCGGGAGGGGTAGATTTTGAAGGGCGAAAAATCTAGGAGAGAGGGACAACATATCCTCTGAATTACTATTGTGATTGATGAGTTTTCCTCATGTTAAATGTTTTGTTAGCTGCTGTTTTTTTTCTTGTATTGCGTGCAACAAAAATGGAACACTTATCGTTCCTTTCCTTAATATAATGAGCAAATAAATTACATATGATACCCATCATACTATTTAAACCAGAACATTTTTATTCAAATAAAAACTGCTATTCTTAAGCTGTAACTACAAAAATGCAGCATTTTTTAACTCTGCTTCTTCCTCTAGAGGTAAATAATTTTTATTCACAAATATACATACTTTTTCCCTCTGCTGTTTTTCCTAGAACTAGAAACATCTATAAAAAATGATACATGGAAAGATGTACTATATGCTATCACGGACCTGTAATGTTCATCTTAAAAAAAAATTAATATTATTTTGTAAGTCAGAATCAAACTGTTAGAATATCAGTTGTATAAACATTTTAGTAGGCTTCTAAATGGAAACAAAAAAAAATCAAACAGAACCGTCAAACAAGTCACAGGTCCTACAAGAACATAATAAACATAAAATTGTCCCTAAATATATAAAAAAGCAAATTAGGCTACTTAGAAAAGCGTTTGTTTTTTGTTTAGTAAAATCCAATTTTAAGCCCATGGATAAAAAAAGATCAACTCCAACAAAAAAATCGAAGACGATAAAATAAAAAAAAAATTCAGTGCTAGATTTAGATGGGCTCCTACACATTTTTTTTAATGAAGAAACTTGCTTTTGAAGACCTATTAATTTAAAAAAAAAAAAGTTTGTTGAGGGAAGTATGGAGCGAAGTTGAAACTTAGAACGAACAAAAATTATTGCTTCGCAGTCTATCTAACATAAATCAATAAAACTTGTAGAGATAAACCAAATAATCATATTACCCTAAGTTTGTAGGATTATAGAAAGCTAGTGCTTTACTGAAAACACAGAAACCAAGTATAAAAACAAGAATGATGATTTATTAGTTAAAAGTGAGTGCGTAGCCTTACAACAAAAAACTAATCTATAAAGTTTTTTAATGTCTTACACCAGCTGTGATATCAGCAACTTACAATTAAAATTATATTAAAAACATAAGCATAAAAATAAATACTTTTTTAATAACTAAAAAGTCACTGAACAACATACAGAAATATTGAATTGCATTATTAGGTAACATTTTGGTGTCACCAGCTATAACACCAATAGTGAGTAATGAACAATCTTAAATTGTAAAAAAAACACACTTTAGAATTACTCAATAAAATGCTTTATTTTTATACTGTAAAAAGTGGCCTTAATCTGTTTACTTTTACTGTACGACAACTCCAATACTGTTTTGTGTTTCTCTCATCTGAATACAGTATTTTTGTAAAACTCTCATGTGAGTACCTATTCGTACCAATCGTACCTATTGTCCAGATGAGGAAATTGATTTTGAAGAATTATTTACCATGTAAATTTTATTTATCTTTATTTATATTTCGTATTATGTCTCCAAGAAACAAAAAGATATTGAGTTGATTAAGCGTTCTACTGCAATAAACTCATTTTGTAAAACTCTCCGGGTAGTAGGTTTTTTTCCTGTCTTTTGGCCATGGTAGCGAAACATAATAACTGGGCAAAATGTTTTTTCCAAAATTTAGGTTGGAGCAAATATATCTTTTTTCAATGAAAACGTCGAAAAAATTTTTTTCCAGATATGTTACTCCGAAAAAAAAATAGTTTTCACAAACTAGGGAGAGTAAAAAATTTAGGAGATATAAGCCTCCCTACTAATTGATTCCGCATGCCCTTGGTTAAAACCTAAAACACTACAGCATTATTCTGTATTTTCAATAAAGCAGTAAATTTTCGCCCAATTTTTACAGATAAAAATTCCTTTTAGCAGTTGTAACGTCTTATTCAATTAGTTAAAACTGTTGGTTACGATTTTACTAAATTGCAAACAAATCTAATTTCTTACCGAAAGTGACAGTAATCAAACAGTTCGTGGTAGCGAACTGTAAGTAAGGAGCGACCCGGCTCAATAGTAACCGAGACTATAAAAAACGGAATTTTGATACCAATAGATGCATCAAAAGAATCATATTTAAATGCTGATTTCAAATATATAAGTTTCATCAAGTTTAGTCTCACCCATCAAAAGTTACGTGCCTGAGAAAATTTGGCTGATTTTAGAAAAAGGGGGAAAGACCCTCTACAAGTAGTAGAACCTTAGTGAAAATCACAACATCATATTCAGCGTATCAGAGAACCCTCTTGCAGAGGTTTCAAGCACCTATCTACAAAAATGTGGAATTTTGCATTTTTTGCCAGAAGAAACATCACGGATGCGTGTTTATTTTTTTTTTTGTTTTTTTTTTTTTTTTTCAGGGGTGATCGTGTCGACCCAGTGGTCCTAGAATATCGTGAGAGGGCTCATTGGAACGGAAATTAAAAATTCTAGTGCCCTTTTTACGTGACAAAAAAAATGGAGGGCAACTAGGCCCCCTCCCCGCTCATTTTTTCCCCCAAAGTCACCTGATCAAAATTTTGAGATAGCCATTTTGTTCAGCATGTTCGAAAATTTGATAACTATGTCTTTTAGGATTACTTAATCCCCCGAAGTCCCCGGGGGGAAGGCTGAAAGTTATGAACTTTACCCAATGTTAACATATATAGTATTGGTTATTGGAAAGTATACAGACGTTTTCAGGGGGGATTTTTTCTGGTAGGTGAGGGCTTGGTTGGTAGGGAGGTTTATATGGGAGGATCTTTCCACGAAGGAAGTTTTCATGGGGGAGGGGACATTGCTATGAAGGGGGTGCCGGATTTCCCAGCATTATTAAATAAAAAAAAATAAGAAATTAAATTAAAAAAAACAAGTTTTTCAACTGAAAGTAAGGAGCACCATCAAAACTTAAAACGAACAGAAAATATTACGTATATGATTGGGTTCTCCCCCTAGTCAATACCTCGCTCTTTAAACCAACGATTTTTTAGTACTTTCACAAGAGCTATTTATTCTAATTAACGGCCTTTGTGATTAAGAGGACATTTTTAAAGATGTTGAACAAAACTTAAACCTGAACTTAGAGAGCAAGGTAATGACTAGGGGGGGAACCCCCTAATATTCATTTAAATAACCAATGAACATAGATATTTGGTGATGACATTTATTTATCAGTTATGTACATTTAGTACTTATCAAAAATTGCGTAAATAAAAATAATCAAGTTTCGAGAAAGCCATTTACCCAAATAAAAGTAGAATTAATATACAAATTTTGTTTTAATTATTCATGTACTGTGAGCCAAAATTAAAACCTGCATTAATTCAAAAACGTTCAAAAATTAAATAATAAAAAAAAGTTTTTTCAACTGAAAGTAAGGAACGACGTTAAAACTTCAGACGAACAGAAATTATTCCGTATATGGAAGGGGCTGTCCCATCCTCAACGCCTCGCTCTTTACGCTAAAGTTTCACTTTCGCACAACTCTATTTTTTTTAAACAATGAAAACTTTAGCGTAAAGAGCGAGGCGTGGGGGAGGGGACAGCCCCTTTCATATACGGAATAATTTCAGTTCATTTTAAGTTTTTACGTCGTTCCTTACTTTCAGTTAAAAAAAACCTGTTTTTTTTATTTATTGTTAATAGACACCAGACCATTGGGATTTAGCAAGTTCTTTATGCTTTTTCTTGCTTGCCTACAGTCAACACAATTGGAAATTTGGTTTCATTCCTTACAAGCTAAGCTTCTTGGGCGAGTAAAAACCTTACGTTTTGTAATTGTTTTCTTTTAGTATTAATAAATTGACTGATTGATTGATTGATTCAAAATGGTTATTTCATGAATTTTGTCTCTGGAATTGTCTGGAAATTTAGCGTCTGGAATTTTGAAAAAAATCGAAGTGGGAATTTCCTACCATTATTTTTTTTTTTTTTTTGATTGCAGGAAAGATAAGAAAGACAAGAAAAATATATTATATAAAATGACAATTCAAAGAATCATTACAAATCTTGAAGGACGGTACTTAATCTCACACGCGAAAGATCATAACAGGACGAGAATATGAAAATGGACAGGATTTGTTAATAAGAGAGTTAAAAATAAATCTTACCTACAAACAAAGACCAAATATTTCTATTTCACAAACGAAAGGCTTTATCAACAGGAGGGGGAGGGGGGTAGCTTGAACCAACTTATAAAATGGTGAAAAAACATGAAAAAACATAACAAATGAGAGCTATAACAGAAAAACCTGAGCAACGAAAAAAACTCAGACCTGTCAATTGATGTTAATTCAAGAAAATATATGATGGGGGGAGTTGCCCCTCCAAAAATGTGGAGAAAAAACTATTATATAGCCCATGCTCCTTGAATAGCCGGATATGCACCCCTCTGGGCCCCCCCCCCCCACCAATGAAAATGCTGTAGATTCGCCCCTGTTAATTCTCAAAAAGCCCCCGGCATAACTGTTCTTCAGCTGGAGAAATACTACAGATGGGCATACTGAAATTGATTGGTGAGCAAAGTACTGAATAGATACAACTGTATTTTGGCCGTTTTATCAATTACCAGAACATCTAGTGACGGGGAATTGGCAGCTCATGCCCACGAACTTGCAACCAGACTTCATACATTTGAATCTTTATTTATACCCCATCTAGCGGAAAAAAATTTTGCGCCACAAACTTTGTCTAAGCAGCTGCGGGAGATAGACCTACTTTTCTCTAGAGCTACTGGTCTTATTGCAGGTAAAAGGGATAAAACTATAGACATGCAAACTGACGATGTTTTTGATAAAATCTTTCATAAAGCAAAATAATTTTCTTGTAAGTGCAGTCTTAGTGAAGAACTGGTGCAAAATTCTCAGAATTCTGATTCTTCGTCTAAAAGACCAAAGCATGCCCAGAAAGTAGCTTCCTTTTCATGTGATTTTGTAACAATGTGGACTTTGGGAAGAAACAATCTTGCTGAAGTGAAAGAATCAACTAAAAATGTTTTAAGAAGGGATTATTTTCTCGTGACCGATAGATAGTGCTCCAAGTTCGAAAGCTGCTTCATGAATGCTGTTCCACTGTTAGAGTCAATCTCAGCGATAGATGTTGATTTGCTGCACTATATCAATACTAGCCGACTAGCTAGTGTAGCAGCAACTAAAAAAAATTTTTTATTGACACACCTCTGATTGCCTTGCAAATGGATCTCGTGAGAAAATATATAGACTCATTAGCCAATAAGCCAAAAGATTTCTTTGAAATTCGCGATTGTCTGAAGGTAATATGCAAATCTTCATTACTCTGTCTATCACAATGGCTAGTAATGAGAGATTCTTTTCTTAACTAGGCCTGATTAAAATCTATTTAAGATCAACAGCGACTGAAGGCTCTCTGTATTCATTAAACACTTTTAGATTGCTTCTTGCTATTATTAGTCGATTTTGGGAGAGACCTGTGCTAACCACTGTGAAGAAATATTGATCTTCAACAACTGTGATCCATACAGTTTAGGAGCCCACAGAGGTTGCTTAGCCCCCCCCCCCCTTAGCTCAGAATGAAATGACGCCACTGAGCCGACAAGCCTTTTTGCGTCTGTAACAAGGTAAAACCTTGTTTGAAATGAAACAACAATAAATATTCATAAGACAGTGAAAGGTAAATCAACTGATTCTCTTACCAAAGGTGGCAGCAATCATTGCAAATAGAACAAAAAAAAGATGCTGCTTTCATCATTTTTATTCTTTTTAGTCTTGGAAAAAGATAGTTCGTAAAACCGCAAGCTGTTTCTGCTTTTTGGGTTTTTTATAAGGGGTTTAATTAGGTTAAATTATCACTATTATTGAGTATATATTTTTTTCACTACTTCTGTAATAAAACTAGCCCTTCACACTGTCGACTGTGGAGGGGGGTGCTAAGAACAAATAATAAACTATAATTATTTTAAAATTTGTTACCGTTCCGCCTCTTCCTGCCATATCCGCCATAGCCTCCGTAGTCTCCATATGGACGACGATAGCCACCATAACCTAAAACAGATGCAACTCCATTATTGATAGTGAAACGCATCTCGCTTATTACATTTTAGAGCCTCTCCTTTCAGCTATGCTTGAAGTTACAACATGGAGAGGGGCTACATTTGGGTCTGACAATATAAAAATAAATCATTGAAAATAAAAATTTGTTGACATTACAAAGAAGCACTTAAATGAATATTTTTGTTATTAACGAGACAACATGCCTTTTAGCAACCTATTTTTCTTTTACGGGAATAAATTCTATTTGACAAGATGAACCCTATTTATGAACCATCAAGGAGAAAAGTAGTATTTGATTAATCGCAAGAAAAGTAATTGTCCACAAGGCTGATCAATTGCCTGTAAAGGAGGGAGAAGATACTTGTTGTATTCGAACAGTAGTTCAGAGAAAATACGGAAAATGGTAAATACGACTATATGATCACATAACAAAGTTTAACAGATGTCAGACAATCCCTAACGAGACTATAAAATAAAACCTTCAGGACACCCATATTTTTTTAGTCTCTATTTAAAGAGGTCACCACATCGAAGGTGATTCAGAGAAAGTTCGAGAAAGTCATCATGGAGCTTATAAACACTGAACATCCTCTTGGAAAAATACTAATCGATTTTAAACGGATCTTTATCTGTTTGTTTTAAGCAGGAGATTCTTTATTTTCTTACCTCACCAGCAAACAGAATCTTGTGATCGGAGCCCTGTTCATAACATGATCCAATAATTAGAAATTTTGAATTTTTGTTTCTCAGACAAACTGTCTTTCCCAAGAACTAAAACGTTGATTGGACGCCCTAAGTAAAAGCAATGGCCCTGAAGGGTCTTAATATCTCTGTTTTTACCAAACTCGGTGAAAAATGCATTTTCAAATATTTTCTGACCTTTATCACTATTCATGTCCTTACTGGGGCTTTTTTCTTTAAAAATTAGCCAAATTTAGAACCACAATTTCCAATTTAATATTATGTATAATGATCAGAAGTTGGTCTTATTAAAAAATTAAATAAGCCTTGGTTTAAAACTTACTTCTATAACGGGCTGCAGCATCTTCATCTCCTTCATTAGGGGCATTTTCTAAGGGGGCGCCGTTTTCAATGGGAGCTTCCTGAGTTTCAGCTAAAATTTAAACTATCATTAATAGTAGTAGATGGTAATAAACTTACCTAAGCTATGGATTTCAGGTTTTGATTTTGTTCAAACGATAATTTCGACGGAACCTGTGCCTATCATCATCAGGTTCACAAAACAAAAAATATAACACCAAATATAGTTTACAATTTATAATGTTCATACAAATTTGTATTCATACAAAACATACAATTTTTATAATGTTCAGTTTTTTTTTATCTTAAGAATTAATGAACCTTACAATAAAAATAAATTTCAGTTTTAATTGCTCACGGTGAGTTACAAGTTACAAAACCTAAATTTTGAGAGTACTCATTTATATGCGTGCTGCTTCAAAAAGAAAACAATTCGGCCAGCTAGTGAGGTTTTTAAATAATATAAACCAGAGGGTTCCTTTCAGATTCCCTATTTTTCATTTTCAAATTGATTTTGAAGAAAAGAAAGAAATTTTGAGCTAATAAGAAGCTATTAGTTTTCTTCTTTCAAGATATCAAATCTGTATATTATAATTACCGTTTTACCACAATTACCAAGTACGTATTCAGGGGGTAGGTAGGGGGTTTGAAATCCCTTTTCCCCTTCCTGAAATGTTCTCCGACTCATAAAAACGTAACAAAAATGAATACAGACTAATTTCATATGCGTTTTTGAGGGTTATTTTTTGTAACCCCTCCCCCCAAAAAAAGACCTTTTTGCGGAATCCCTTCAAAAAAATCCTGGATACGGCCTTGACTACCACTACTGCAGCTACTACTAACAACATGATGAGTCACCAAACTGCCTGAGACCAACACAACTGCGTATGCTGCTCTTCCATACACATCTGTTAAAAGCTTCCCTGTTTAGACCCAGCAAAGAAGTTCCAATTTCCCTTAAATCCTTCCTTACAACCTCTTGCCACCAAATTCAGGCTTGGCAAAAAAGATAATAAACGTCTTAGACAATACCACATTTTTTGTACACCTTACTTATTGAAACCACCATTTGCAAGTGGCTAAATTCGCTACTGAATATTTAGAAAAACAAAGGCAAAAATTATAGAATAAAAATGTATTCTAGTAGCCACGCATTTTCCTTTGTTGCTTAAATCATTATTACAGTAAAGAGACAGCTTTTGTTCACAAAATAATACGAAAAAGGGTTATTTAAACCTAGTAGGCCAAGATGAAGCCCTGATAAATAAAGAGGAAAACAACGAATACAAAACCAACTTGTCTCTTACCGAAAGTGGCAGCAATCATTGCAAAAAGGACAAGAAGAAATAGTGCTTTCATCATTTTCAGTTTGTGTCGTGTATGTATTTTGGACGACTGCTGGAAACTGTTGATTTCATCTTTGTTTCAGTGTCTTTTATACTAACAATGTAATTACAGTTAACGTCATTGATTATGTTGTTTTGTGGGTGTTTTTTGTTGATCAATTTCATCATACCGCAATGAAGTCTTGATGGGAAACGATAGTTCGTAGAACTGCCAAGTGTTTCAGCAATCTTGGTTATTTTTTGGAAAGGAACAACTTCTGTTAAAATATTACTATTCAGTTCATTATTTAACCATATTAATGGGGTTGTTTTTTTTCTTCTCATACTGTAGGTACTTTTGGATAAAAACTATGAACTTACATTTTCAGATTCAACGCACTAGCATTGACTATCAAAGATTGAAGTTCTTCCCTTGTAGTTTTATTTTCTTTTTTCCCACTTTCAAACAGTTCGTGGAAACAAAGTCTAGTGAGGGGTGACGTGGCTCAATAGTGACGGAAACTCTAAGAAATTATATTTTGATTTCAATGGATCTATCAGAAGAATTGGCTATAATGCTGATTTCAAAAATATAACAATCACTAAGTTTAGTGTTACCCATTAAAAGCTACAAGCCTGAGAAAATTTGCCTGATTTTTGAAAAAGGGGGGAAAAAAGTCAAACATTTTATATAACACAATAAAATTCAGCGTATCCGAGAACCCTGTTGTAGAAGTTCCAGGCTCCCATCCGCAAAAATGTGGAACTTTGTATTTTTTGCCAGAAGAAAAATCACGGATGCGTGTTTGTTTTTACCTTTTTTAAGTAATCAAAAAGATTGATGGGCAACTAGCAACCCTCCCATCCCCCTTTACCCCTAAACATAACCGAACAAAATTTTCAAAATTTTGAGATATTGATTTTTTTCAGCATAATAGAAAAGTACAGTAACCATCCCTTTGTGGATAAAGTGACCCCCACAGCCCCTGGGTATTTGTTATTGAAAAGTACAGAGGCAATTTTCGTGGGGAGAAGGTTTCTGCTGGGGAATTTTCAACGGGAAGAATTTTACGTGGAGAGGGAAGTTTCCACGGATGAACTTTCCAGGGGAAATTTTACCCTGGGGGAATTTACTAGAATTCGTAAACAAGATTATTTTTATTTGTCTTACTTTCTTTTTGCCGACTCAATTTAAATGTGGAGATGTTAAAGAGAATCGTCAGAGGGAAATGTTTGCCGGTTTGGAATTGTCTATAGTGTCTTTCCGTAGTGGGGGGATTTTCCACGGGAGAAACTCTCCATGGGGGAGTTTTACACGGGAAAAAATATCCAGGGGGATCTTTCTGTGGGATCAACTTTCAATTAGGGGTGGGGAGGGAGGGAAATATTTTCATGAAAAAATTTTGTGGATTATGGGATTTCCATCATGATTTTAAAAACAATCAGAAATTAAAGTCCTTTTCAAATGAAAGTGCACTAAGGAAAATTTTTTGCCCGGAATCGTCCGCAAGAAGTTTTCCAGGTGGAATCTTTACCTATTAAATAAATAAAAATGTTTAACTGAAAGTAAGAAGCGGAATTAAAACTTAAAACGAACAGAAGCTATTCCGTATATGAAAGGAGCTGTCCCTTCCTCAACACCTCACTCTTCAAGCTAAATGTTAAAAATTGATCTTTGTCACAACTCTACTTTTTAAAACAAAAAAAACTTTAGCCTAAAGAGCGAGGCGTTGAGGACAACCCCTTTAATATGGAATAATTTCTGTTCGTTTAAAGTTTTAATGTCGCTCCTTACTTTCAGTTAAAAAAAATTTGTTTTTTTATTTAATCATTGCAAAAAGAGCCAAAAGAAACACGGCTTTCATCAGGCTGAACCGTTGAAATCACTTTTGTTACAGCTTAGTAAGTGACTGACCAAAACTGTTAATTTTATCAATAATTTGAAGTTTTTTTTATACATCATTGTAGCACCTAACACAACAGTCATTGTGGTAATTATGGGTTATAGTTTGGTTGTTTTATGGGATTAATTAAAAAAACTTTTTCCACAAAATAAGTTTGTCAAAGAAAAGTAAAGAACTCCATTAAATAAAAAATGAGCAAAAACAAAATCAAACAATCTACCAAGCGTGAAACAACAACAAATCAGCATCGATAAATAAATGAAACCCATAACGAACAGAAATTACAATAAATAACCGAGTCAAACTCAAAATGAGCAGAAATTAACATAAGTTGGGCTCAAAACCCCTATGCCTTTTCAAGGCCAGAACATAATTTGCACTTTACTGAAAAAAAATCAAATGAATGTGCATTGTCAGTTTAATATACATATACTCATATTTAGTAATCAAAATGTTAATATTATTTGATTTATTAAAGTTATAAAAGTAAAAACATTTATAACTTTTTCAGTAAAGTGCAAATTATGTTCTGGCCTTGGGAAGGCATAGGGGTTTTGAGCCCAACTTTTGTTAATTTCTGCTCGTTTTGAGTTTGAAACGGTTATTCATTGTAATTTCTGTTCTTTTTGGGTTTTATTTATTTTTAGATGCTGATTTGTTAGATTATTGAATTTTATTTTTTGCTCATTTTTTGTTTAATGGAGTTCTTTACTTTTCTTTGAAAAACTTATTTTGTGGAAAAAGTTTTTTTAATTAATTTCTGTTCGTTTTATATTGACATAGTATTTTCAGGGAAAAAGAAAATAATACTTTAAATCTTTTTGTTTTTTTTAAGAATTTATAGTTTGGCGTGCTGTTTGTATGCTGGATACAAAATTTTCAGCAATTTTTAACAACATACACCCTCTTAAAAACTTGGACACAAATAATAGTTTATAATTTAGTTTCATACCTCCTCTAGTTGACCTGAAATGAAAAAATTGATACCATTCGCAAAAAAATCTGTTTACTTTCTTTGATAGCTTGGATACACGTTCGCTATTTTGATTTGGTTAAATTTTAAGAGCAGAAGCAGCCCCGAAAGTTTGAACATAATACACCCAGTCGTTCTTGGGATACTGCTGAGATGCCTCATTGGGAATTAGCATTAACACAGTGCATTTTGAATTAATCTTATGGCAACATTTAGTTTTTAAACATAAAGTCAAATGGGAGGGTGGGCGTGGCAGGGGGATTATTTCCCTCCAATCACTTTCGACTATTAAAAAGGAGATCAGCCCTTTCTATTTTCAATCGAATGAGCCTTTTTTAAAGTTCTAACGACAACTCCTTCGATGCAAAGTGCCCTGGTTTAAAAAACAAGAACAACAACAAAAATAATACATTTTACCCACATCGATCTTTACTATATCTTCAGAAACAACAATATAATTTCGTGTTTTTCTATTACCGTCTCATAGCTTTAATATAAAACTATGGTGACATTCATTATTTATCTAGTAGGGTTTCAGACAAGGTAGTTCTAATGATGTACTTTTGTTTTGATCTGACTGTATTTTTAGGAGTTTTGGGTTTTTATATTTCTTAGCATTGGACTGATCGTCTCTTGCTAGGTTGCTAGCTACTGCTGCAACCCAGATTCACATATATATTATTATTTATGAAAGGCAGCCTGGCCGAGTGGTCTAAGGCACTGGTGTTAGCCACCAGTCTCTTCGGAGGCGTGGGTTCAAATCTTACCGCTGGTATACGATTATGTTTGAAAGACTGCAGTGTGAAAAGACATCAGAAATGCAGTTTTTGGTGGAAAAATTTATCCTGTTTTAGAAATAATTTATTTTAGTTACTATAGATTTTTAACCCAATTAATTTCCTTTAAAATGAGCCATTGAAAAACTCTCTACGATGTTCCAGTGCCAAGCTATCTCTGGAAAAGAAGAAAAAAAGAAAAAAGAAAAAAAAATTTCCCGTTTAGGCAGAATGTTGTTGTAGCTGCCACTTTTCTTGATTTTCAAGCCAATATATTTCCCTTACTGTTCAAGCCAAAGGGCGGTAAGTTTCCTTTCAAGGGGTTTCGGACAAGGCGGTTCTAATGGTGTACTTTTGAATTTGATGTGACTCCTTATTAGGAACTATGGGTTTTTAGATTTCTTAACATTGGACGTGATCCTCTCTTACTAGGATGCTAGCTACCGCTGCAACCCGGATGCAACCCTGATAACAAACAGGAAAAAGCCTACGGCTTTTTCTTCTTTGAAATAGTAACAGACGAGCAACCCGGATGCAACCCGGATTGACAACCCAGATTTAGGGGTTATGGATTTTTATATTTCTTAACATTAGACGTGATCGTCTCTTACTAGATTGCTGGCTACCGCTGCAACTATAATTAAGTGGCGTATAAAATTTAGTATAGGCAAGAGGTCGTTCTTTATTGTAACATTATTTATCTAGTAGGGTTTCAGACAAGGTAGTTCTAATGATATACTTTTGTTTTGATCTGACTCTATTTTTAGGAGTTTTGTTATATTTCTTAGCATTGGACTGATCGTCTCTTACTAGGTTGCTAGCTACTGCTGCAACCCAAATTCACATATATATTTATTTATGAGAGGCAGCGTGGCCGAGTGGTCCAAGGCACTGGTGTTAGCCACCAGTCTCTTCGGAGGCGTGGGTTCAAATCTTACCGCTGGTATACGATTATGTTTGAAAGACTGCAGTGTGAAAAGACATCGAAAATGCAGTTTTTGGTGGAAAAATTTATTCTCTTTTAGAAATAATTTATTTTAGTTACTATAGATTTTTAACCCAATTAATTTCCTTTAAAATGAGCTATTGAACAACTATCTAAGATGTTCCAGTGCCAAGCTATCTCTGGAAACAAAGAAAAGAGAAAAAAATATCCCGTTTAGGCAGAATGTTGTAGTAGCTGCCACTTTTCTTGATTTTTTAGTACTGATTTCTTAACTTGCATGTAGCTTGCTTTGATCTAACCATTATGTATTCATGAATGAGACCATTTACAGTTTTGACGTTTCTTATATAGTAATTATGACGTCACTGCATCAAAAATACAGTTTTTATTGGAAAAATTTATTCTCTTTTAGAAATAATTTATTTTAGTTACTATAGCTTTTTAACCCAATTAATTTTCTTTAGGATGAGCTATTGAACAACCTTCTAAGATGTTCCAGTGCCAAGCTATCTCTGGATACAAAGAAAAGAGAAAAAAATATCCTGTTTGGGGAGAATAATGTGGTTAAAGTCAATTTTCTTGATTTTCAAGCCAATATATTTCCCTTGCTGTTCAGGCCAAGGGACAGAAAGTTTCCTATAAAGAGGTTTCGGACAAGGCGGTTCTAATGGTGTACTTTTTGTTTTGATCTGACTCCTTTTTTAGGAGCTATGGGTTTTTATATTTCTTAACATTGGACGTGATCGTCTCTTACTAGGTTGCTAGCTACCGCTGCAACCCGGATACATTTCAAATCAGCATAAAATTTCAATTCTTTTGATGTATCTATTGGTATCAAAATTCCGTTTTTTAGAGTTTTCGTGAGCATTGAGACGAGTCGCTTTTTCAAAACAGTTCGTAACGAGCTGTATAGTAAGAAACGGTTGATTCTAAACTGAAAACTGAAATAACAAAATTGATTTTTTTTTTTGGAAATACAGAACAAACTCTATAGAGATATGTACTATATGGGTTAAGCAAAAAACATTGGCTTCAGGAGACAAAAAACAAAATTAATTTTAAGGTATTTATAAGGTATTTAATTTTCAGGTATTTTTCTGGCTTGAATTAAAAAATTAGTATTATTTGTTAGACACCATAAATATTTTTACAGTTTACATAATACCTTTAGCGAATCTGAACTGAAAACTTAAATAAAAAAATGATTTTTGTTCTTTGGTAATACAGGACAACGCTAAAGAGATACGTACTTTATGGGTTAAGCCAAAAAAACTTTGATTCCAGGAGACAAAAAACAAAACTAATTTTTAAATTTTCAGGTATTTTTCTAGCTTGAATTAAAAAATTAGTATTATTGGTTTCACATCATAAATATTTTTGCAGTTTACATAATAGTCTTAGTGACTATGAACTAAAAACTGAAATAAAAAGATCTCATTCTTTTTTCTTTGGATATATAGGACTATAATATAAAGATTCGTACACTATGGATTAAGCCAAAGTTTGGTTCCAGGATCGTCTTTTAATGAAAAATTTTAGTTACTATAGATTTTTAACCCAATTAATTTCCTTTAAAATGAGCTATTGAACAACCCTCTACGATGTTCCAGTGCCAAGCTATCTCTGGAAACAAAGAAAAGAGAGAAAAAAAAAGAAAAAATATCCCGTTTAGGCAGAATGTTGTAATAGCTGCCACTTCTCTTGATTTTCAAGCCAATATATTTCCCTTGCTGTTCAAGCCAAGAGACAGAAAGTTTCCTATACAGGGGTTTCGGTCAAGGCGGTTCTAATGGTGTACTTATTGTTTTGATCTGACTCTTTTTTAGGAACTGTGGGTTTTTATATTTCTTAACATTGGACGTGATCGTCTCTTACTAGGTTGCTACCTAATGCTGCAACCCGGATCAAGCCAATATATTTCCCTTGTTTTTCAAGCCAGGGGACTGAAAGTTTCCTATACAGGGGTTTCGGACCAGGCGGTTCTAATGGTGTACTTTTGAATTTGATCTGACTCCTTTTTTAGGAACTATGGGTTTTTATATTTCTTAACATTGGACGTGATCGTCTCTTACTAGGTTGCTAGCTACCGCTGCAACCCGGATATAGCTCGTTGTTTAATGCAATACTTGTCGAAAGATGAACGTGTATAAATATTGCATTCACTTATTACGTCACATATGGTTATCTTTTAATGTATTATTACAAAAAGGAAAAAGCCTACGGCTTTTTCTTCTTTGGAATAGTAAGAGCGAACCTCAAAGAATCAGGCAGTTAACTAAGTCCAATATAAGCAATTGTTTGTTCTTCTAATGATCATCTTTTAATTTGGCGTTTCTTACTAGGTTGCTAGCTACCACTTAAACCCAGATTATGTAATAGGTTGCTAGATACCGCTTCAACCTAGATATTCTTATTTCTGCTACTATGGGCTAAGGTTCGTTCTTTCATGTAAAACTAGCAAAAAAATTTTTAAGCCTGATGAAGATTTAACTAATGTGTCAAAAGTAAGGTTGCAAGTCGACGATTTTGTTTTGGCCTTATTATAATTGGTACGGTGAAATAATAATATGCATATGGCTCTTAAATCATACTTCTTTATGGTTCCATATGGTCAAGTGGCTAGGATTGTTAACTTTCACTTAACAGGCTCGGGTTTGATTCCCGGTGTGGGAAAATTTTTAACTCTATAATCTTCGAACATTTGAATCTTTTATAATCTATAATGATGTATAATATAAATACTGTAATCTTAACTATAGTGAAGTTGCGTATGCAAGTTAGTATAGGGAAGAGTTCGATCTTTATTATATCTCTTTTAGAAATAATTTATTTTAGTTACAAACGGTTTTTAACCCAATTAATTTCCTTTAAAATGAGCTATTGAACAACCCTCTACGATGTTCCAGTGCCAAGCTATCTCTGGATACAAAAAAAAAAGAAAAGAGAAAAAAATATCCCGTTTGGGGGGAATAACGTGGTTAAAGCCAATTTTCTTGATTTTCAAGCCAATATATTTCCCTTGCTGTTCAAGCCAAGGGACAGAAAGTTTCCTAAACAGGGGTTTCGGACAAGGCGGTTCTAATGGTGTACTTTTTGTTTTGATCTGACTCCTTTTTTAGGAACTATGGGTTTTTATATTTCTTAACATTGGACGTGATCGTCTCTTACTAGGTTGCTAGCTACCGCTGCAACCCGGAAAGAAGTCAAGCCTTCCAATCACTTTCGACAATTGAAAAGGGCACTAGGCCTTTCGATTTCCTTTTGAATGAGCCCTTTTTGAGTTTCTACGACAACACTTCCTATAAACACCTTATATGCCCCCAGGGCATAAATTACAACCCTTACCCTAAGGGCTGTGAGGGTGGTTGTTATCATCTAAGACCTAATTTCCAGAAATTTCAACTACGTTAAACAAAATGGCTATCTCAAAATTTTGATTGAATGTGTCTGGTAAACGGTGGGCGTGAGAGGGGCGTTAGTCTTTCTCCAATCACTTTCAACTATTAAAAAAGGCAATAGCCCTTTGAATTTCCAATCAAATGAGCCCTTTTGAAGTTTCTACGACAACACTTTCAATAAAAACCTTATATGCTCCCAGGGGATAACTTACAACCCTCGCCCTGAGGCCTGGGGGCGGGGTGTCATCCTCAAAGACCTAATTTCCAGAACTTTCTACTACGTTGAACATAATGGCTATCTGAAAATTGTATCTGAAAAAGGGGAGTTAGTTACCGTCCAATAACTTTTAACTATTAAAAAGGGCACTAGCCCTCTCAATTTCTAATTGAATGATCCCCTTTTGAAGTTTTTACGACAGCTTTATCATTAAAAACCTTATATGCCCCCAGGGCATAACTTACAACCTTTGCCCTAGGGACTCTGGGGGGTTTCTCATCCTTAAACACATAATTTCCAGAACTTTCGACTACGTTGAACAAAATGAATATCTCAAAATTTTGATTGCATGTGTTTGGGGAAATGATGGGCGTGAGAGGGGGTTTAGTTGCCCTTCAATCATTTTCGACTATTAAAAGGGCACGAGCCCTTTCAATTTTCAATTGAATTATCCCTTTTTTATGTTTTTACAACATCGCTTTCTATAAAAACCTTACATGCTCCAAGGGCATAAAATACAACCCTTGCCCGGAGGGTTTTTTTGGGGGGGGATGGGTTGTCATCCTTAAAGACCTAATTTCCAAAACTTTCAACTGCATTGAATAAAATGGCTATCTAAAAATTTTGATTGGATGGGTTTGGGGAAAAGGGTGGTGTAAGAGGGGGGTTAGGTGCCCTCAAATCACTTTTGTCTATTAAAAAGGGCACTAGCCCTTTGAATTTCCAATAGAATGAGCCCTTTTTCAAGTTTCTACGACAAAGATTTCAATATAAACCTTATATGCCCCCAGGGCAAAACTTATAACCCTTGCCCTGAAGACTGTGGAGGGAGTGTCCTCCTCAAAGGCATAATTTCCTGAACTTTAAACTGCGTGGACCAAAATTGCTATCAAAAATTTTGATTGGATATGTTTGGGGAAATGGTGGGCATGGAAGGGGTGTTAATTGCCTTCCAATCACTTATGACTATTAAAAAGGCCACTAGCCATTTCAATTTCCAATCGAATGAGCCCATTTTGAATTTTCTATAACGCCGCGATCTATAAAAACCTTATATGCCCCCATGGCATAACTTACAAGCCTTGCCCTGAGAGCTGTGAGGGAGTATCCTCCTTAAAAACATAATTTCTATCTGAAAATCCACAACAATGAACAAAATGGCAATCTAAAATTTTGATTGGATGTGTTTGGGGAAAAGGTTGTTGAGAGAGGGGGGGGCTAATTGGCCTCAAATCACTTTCGACCATTAAAAAGGGCACTAGACCTTTGAATTTCCAATCGAAGGAGCCCTTTTTCAAGTTTCTACGACAAAGATTGCAATAAAAACCTTATATGCCCCCAGGCCATAACTTATAACCCTTGCCCTCAAGACTGTGGGGGGAGTGTCCTGCTCAAAGGTATAATTTCCTGAATTTTAACTTTGTGGAATAAAATAGCTATCTCAAAATTAGGATTGTATGTGTTTGGGGAAATGGTGGGCGTGGAAGGGGTGCTAGTTGCCTTCCAATTACTTTCGACTATTAAAAAGGGCAATAGCCATTTCAATTTCTAATTGTGGTTATAATTACTGCTCCATTTGTTGCATTATAGATTGTGGTAATAAGGACTGTGGCACAGCAATGGGGAGTAAGGTAAATGGGTGACCGCGCCACTCGCTGAACGCGAGAAAATCAAATACGTAAGTATCTAAATGTGACCTCTTTTCCTTGAATTATCTCGAAATCAGATTCCTTGGGGAACGTTACTGATAGAGACCTACGTACTAGTTACCTGCTGTGCGATTAGATACAGACATATAAATAAAACAAACACACATAGAAAAGCAATAGTTTTATCTAGAATTTCATTTAGGTGCATAACAGTGATTCACTTCAACTGACAACAACAGAGGCAGAGATAATAATGACCAAATCTCTACAATGACTGCATAATGATAATTCTGACAAATGAATGTCCAATATTAGTTCTGACAAACGAATGTCTGGAAAAACTTATATCAAATGAATGCATCGAAAGAATTATGAATAATGAATGTATCGAAAAGATTATGACAAATGAATGTATCGAAAAGATTATGACAAATGAATGTATCGCAAAACACTTTTCTTCACTATATTAAACTATTCCTGCTTCTGCGCCCTGAGTACTATTTCACGATTGGCCTAACTCTTGTGAAGGGCCCGCTACCTTGTAATTATATTTGTAAACTCACTTCATTATGCTATCTGTCCATCCAATAATTTGTTTTAAATATTTTTGATGATTAAACATTCATGCTGCTCTTATTACTTAAACTTCCCGTGAACTTTGTAAGTAGTAGTTTTTTTTATTGCCAAGCATCTTCGTGAAATTCAAAACCGATTAGCGTCAATGTTTGACTGAGACTAGAATGCAGTTTTTCTTTTGCTGATTAAGAAGTTTTCTTTTTGAAACGGGATTTAAACTTAATTAGAGGAAGTTTAATTTATGTCGGAATTATCTTTAGAAGGAAAAAAATTTATTTTTTTGTGTTTTAAATATATCATATATTACCCATGGTACACATTAACCTTCCTAATATTTAATGACGTCCCGTCATTAAGACTTGCTTGCCCTTGGGTTTCTGAACTATTTACTATTTATTTACTATTTATCTTGCTTAATTTTAATTGACATTGTATTATTTTATACTTTTATATAAGCTTAATCAGGAGTGCTAAAAATTTTCTCTATTACTTTTCTTATTTTATTATACATTCCTTTCTAAAGTTCTTCTACCTGACTAAGATTAACTATGGTTCTAGCCTAGCTACCATAATAAAGATTTTTTTCTACATCTAACACTGATGACATTTACATTTCCAACAAGGTTGGTGCTATTCTACTTTTACTATAAGATTTTTTGAAAATTCACCTTTTACAAGTTTTTTTTTATTTACCTAACAATAGGATAATTATGCTTCCTACCTACGCTAAATTAATGGGGAAATACATTGATTTTACATTAACTCTATCTAAGTAAATAACAATACATATAGATATATATATATATATATATATATATATATATATATATATATATATATATATATATATATATATATATATATTTTTTATATATATATATATATATATATATATATATATATATATATATATATATATATATATATATATATATATATATATATATATATATATATATATATATATATATATATATATATATATATATATATATATATATATATATATATATATATATATATATATATATATATATATATATATACTATATATATATATATATATATATATATATATATATATATATATATATATATATATATATATATATATATATATATATATATATATATATATATATATATATATATATATATATATATATATATATATCAAAATTATTTTTTATCAAAATTATTAAAATGTGACATATGTAAATTCACATCTATTTCACCACCTACGTGTCTCTTAGCGTACTCACTCCTTCTATTATAAATTATGGTCCTTCACTCCTTTCGTCTTGGCAAGAAATTTTAAAACACTCACAATATGGTTTCTTCACAGAACAGTTCGAGCATGGTTATGTCCATCTTAGACGAAACGCTTTATTTAATTGTCAAACTGGAAATGATACTCCCAGGTACAGGTGTGTGGAATTTTGATATCAGGGTTCATTCTCACCTGCTGGTTTTGGATAGTTCATAAGGTGCCTTATCGTTAAGGGGTTGAACACTGGGACTGTTGGGACTTGGAACTTGATCTATTATCAACACAGTCCGAATTGGGTTGAATTTATCCTCAGCATATCGTTCTTATGATACCTAAAAGTACATAGAGAATGTAATTCTTGTATAAAATTGTTCCTTTGTGCACTTAGAGATTATAGTTCTCTTATAAAATTGTTAGTGCATGGCTTGCGTCTATTAATTTTTGCGGTGATTCCTTGGTTAATCACAGGGTAATTGATGTTTGGATTTGGAATGGGTCGAAATCAAACTTTAGTGACTCTTTCAACATATTGTCTTTAACTTGTGGGAGGGGTATATTGTCACTGAGGGGTTAGTCATTGGGGTTAATTTTTGTTTCTGTAATTCAATGGTTGGTTTCCAGGTCCATTTTTCAGAAATTATCTCGTAACATTTATGGGATAACAGAGATATGAACTTTTCGCATTTGATAGAGGTGATAGGATGGATTCCGAGAAATTGTCGAAAGGGATTCGACGCGTGAATCTGCGACACGTAAATAATTTTTGGGATCATCAAATATCATAATTATATAGTCATCTGGTGCATGGGTTCATAAGGATTACCAAGGGTGATATTTATGTACTTATATCTTGTACTGGTCGATGGGGTTCTCAGGATTTAGGTGGTTATATAGTTCAATAATGCACTTGATACTGAGATTCAAATATAGTGTTACCTGATACGTAATATGGTTTGTGGTCGAGGAAACAACGATCAGAAAAGTAACTGTAATTTTCGTAAACAAAGCTAGGACAAAAATTGCCTGGAGTCTATGGTGAGTACTCTTCGTTGGTTGAGGTATGATGAAAATAGATGCTACTAGGTTGTATTTGCACTGGACTACGCATTGTAATGATCGATTTCCAATATTTCATTCCACTTCCTGTAATAAAAATAACGAGGCAACTCGTTCTTTAAAACAAGTCGTCATAATACATAATAAGCAGTGTAATTGGTTATTGTCACTGTGAATTTCATCTCACAAAACAGTATAGAACAAAAATGCTGATATTGATGCAAACAGTTTGATTTTTCACAAAAAAGTTTTATCATCGTGTCAGTTTCAAATATATATACTATTTTCTTAGGGAAATTTAAATCAAAGATTTCT
The DNA here is from genome assembly GCF_049724085.1 of Artemia sp. Qi Xiang Cuo. Classification (NCBI taxonomy): domain Eukaryota; kingdom Metazoa; phylum Arthropoda; class Branchiopoda; order Anostraca; family Artemiidae; genus Artemia; species Artemia sp. Qi Xiang Cuo. Next base: position 28,698,843 of record NC_142807.1, on the reverse strand, counting down.
TCAAATTTGATTTGAGAAAAAAAAGACGAAACAAGACTTATTTAATCCTTCAACACTTATTTAATTCTCCCCTAGATTTAAAACAATCCTTTAAACATAATTTACTCTCCATTGTTAGATTTGAGGTCTCAGTTTACAACATATTTCATGCCTTCATTGTTCACGCACGTCTGTGCTGTTTAAGAAACGCATGTTGCAGCGTCGTAACCGCACGGTTTACGTAAACGACACTTACAAAGAGGGAACAAGACATAGAAAGGACGAGTGGAGACCTCTTTACCCACTCGTTTTCTATTGTCTTCCCTTTTCTCGGCTTAGACGCTCTCGTGGGGTTCCGGGTTTAACTTCTGCATTTCAGCCGTTTCCCCGTGTTCTTCCTTTGGGTTTTGCCTTCTTAGTCTCCGGATTTTTCCATAATTAAGAGCCAGTAAGTTTCTCATAGTCAGGGAAATCAGGAACACGAAACATACGGTCAGTAGTATGTTCCACCAGAAATTGGTTGAGAATAATCCGTATCTATTATCCACATACGTTAATCTTTGGTTTTCATTTGTAAATAGGAGGATCTGGGAGTCTAATGCTTCTCTTATTTTTTTTAGCCTTATTGTCCCTTTATTCTTTTCTGTTTTGGACCATATAGAGGTTTTCATTTCCTCACTTTCTATACTGGGAATAGTGTAAGACAGGTTAATTGCCTTAAAATTGATTATTTTAGGACTTATCATACTTGTGCTCGTGGTAATTAACGGCGTTCGAACAGTTGACTCCTTAGTTACAAGTCGACATCCTTGTTTTATGGTTATCGTACCAATATCTTGTAACAGTAATTCTGTCCTGTAACTTGGATCTATTCTTTCTGTATTATTATAACAAGACAAAGTTACAACAGTTTCTCTTGGAACAGAAAATAACCAAAGATCATCTCTAAGGTGTATGAATATTTCTCGTTTAGTACTTCCTATCAAGACTTCTTTCAGCTGGACTGAATGCATCGTACTGGAATGGTACGGGTAGACTTTTTATATTAAAGGAAATTATTCGAATTAATTATATGCAATGTGACTTTTTAATTAGAATTTGTTTTCGGGAACTGATATATGTTGAACAGACGGTATCAGACGGTTTTGATTCGTGCGAAGCCTTGATATATGTTAAACAAAAATTTTCTACAGCATTTTTATAGTTGTATGATTTTTACTTGTGAGCTAAAAGTTTTTAAAGCTATTATTCCTTTATGACGCCTATCCATTAAAAATCTTTTTTTGTATTTTTAAGGGTAGTTTTATCTGTCCGGTTTCTTAACCGTTCTACCCGATTGTGTCGTTACTTTCTCCTCGACTTCTTGCGGTTTTTTCTTTTTCAGTTTTGCTAGCGATATAAGATCAAACTTTTTGTATTGTTTTTCAAAAATTCTTGACCTTTCAGTTTTGCTTCTTTTGCATGCGCGGCCGCTGAAGTCAGTTTTGATTTCCCTATTTCTTTAACTACTATATGGTCCGTATCGCCGCCAGACTCTTCGAAACTTGTTTCCGATGATTCCGCATTAGAACTTTAGTGGTTTCACCTCGCATTTTTGAGGTATCACCTCCCCTCCCTTCGTAAATTTCTACTCCTCTGGAAGTAGAAGGTTTATTCTCTAAGTCCTCGTTTTGAGTTTTCAACTTGGGAGACTTGAAAGACTCTTGAGAGCTTTCGAGAGGATTGCGACTCCACTTCTTAAATGCCATGTCGTTGGGGGGATGGGGCATTCTTCGCACTAGTGTTTCCCTCCATGAAGTCCATTGTTTGGGCTTTACCTTGGACACAGTTATATCATGATATTGTCCTTGCTGGTCATCCTTGGGAGTTTTATTCTTAGGCAATGTACTTTGACTCGTTTTTATTGGGAAATTTATTAAATCCATAGCTTCTCGCAGATTTGTTTTAATGGAATCTTTGGGAAGAGTTTTCTCTACAATAATACCCGGAGTTTCTAACGCTCTGTTCAATTCCTCCTGTAATGACAGGGGCCTCTCTATTGATGTTGCAGGGGAAACCATATCGGCTGGATATCTTTTGGGGGGACAAGGGGTTGAAATTCTATCAGAGAAAAATTGGGTTTTTGGAGATATAGTATAATCTAATTCTCCTGCGCTCTCTGATGATGAGCTTTCTAGGCTTTTTGGTGGTTTTATTCTCGCTTGTCTTAGGGATTTTCTTTTGGGAATAACCAGATTTTCAATAGCTAAAAATTCTTCAAAGTTTTCCTCATCACTCTCATTTTCAAAATAATCTTGCTTGAAATTAAATGGTTTTAGCTCTGCCAATCTTTATTTAGGGAGCTTATTTTCTGCATCTGACGAACCGGTAGACGAAGGACGCGGTACCGATCTTTCTGGAAATTTTTCTCTTTTTATTCGGCTAACATGTGCCTTGTAAGTTCTTCCACTATCAGGGTTCACCACTTTAAAAGTAAAATCGTTATCATACTTTTTGACTATTCTGTACAGTCCAGAATATTTATTGGAAAGTTTCTTGCCTTCCGCTTTTGCTTCATTTTTTAGGTAGCCACAATCTCCTATTTTAAAATCTACGTTCCCCTTGACTTTGGGTTGGTTTCTTAGCTCTTGTTTTATTTTACATTTTTCCAACTCTTGTTTTACTATTTTATAAGTTTTCCTGATCCTATTTATGAATTCTTGTTTGTAATCCTCCGAGTTATTGTAATATTCCCGGGACTCAATAGTCTCACCACACGGAATTCTAAAATCGCGACTAAAAAGTAAATAAAAAGGGTTGTCTTTGGTTGTTTCTGAATAAACAGTATTGATTACGTTGGTTAAAAAAGATAAGAATTGATCCCAATCTTTCGTGTTGTCTTTCGTATAAATGCTTAATACATTCGAAAATATTTTATGCCTATTTTCTATTTTACCATTAGCTTGTGGGTGATATAGGGATGTCACCAATTTCTCTATGTTAACTAAACTCATTAAGTCTTTTGTTACTTTTGAAACAAAATTGCTTCCGTTATCACTCATAACCTTATTTGGAATGCCAAATTTTAAAATAATTTCGCTAACGCCTTACTCTTGGCGTAAGTGCCTTGATTTTTTAATGCTTTTGCAAAAGTGAATCCGGAAAAGTGATCTATAACTGAAAGAATACAAGTATGGCCTCTGTTGGAAACAGGTAAGCCTCCACTGGTTCCATATAAATCAAATGAGACAATATCAAAGGGGAATCTTAATACCGGGACTACTCCCATTGGGGGGTTAGGATAGGCTTGGGGTTTTTTCTGAAGTTACACACTTCGCATGTGCTCACAAATTCTTTAAGTTTTGTTACTGCCGACGATAAGTAAAAATATTGTTTTAATTTATGGAAAGTTTTCGTTATTCCTAAATGTCCACCAATATCTGAGTGAAAATATTCGAATGCAGGTATTATTAAGTTTTGGGGTAATACAGGTATTATTGATGTTTGGTTTCTATTTGCCTCAGCAGTCGCGATTCTGCATAGTATTTCTTCATCAAGGTCATAGTAAAAATAATCTATCTTTTTTCTAAGAGTTTTGAATTTATCTGGTAACGCATCATCATTCACAAAATAATTAATAAGTGCTACACACATTTCGTCAAATGTTGATTTCTTTTTATATTTTCTAAACACAAGGGACAATAGTTATCCTTATTTTCTTTTACTGTGTCTTTGACTTTTTTTCTTACATTTATGTTTACTCTTAGTATTGATAGCGTGAACTTCATTTTCCTCGGCTTCCGACGGTCTATATTCTGGGAATCTACTCAAAAAGTCACAAGCTGCATTTTGTTTACCTTTAAAAATTTTCATATTCGTAATCTAGATCTTGGATTTTCATAATCCATCTAGCTAGAATTCCCGTGGGGTTTTTAAATGTGCGCAATACTGCAAGCTTTTATGGTCTGATCGTAGTATAAATTTTCTACCAATTAAATAGTGTTTAAATTTGTTCAAGTGGTGGATTATAGATAATAATTTTAAGTTTGTGGCGGAATAATTACTTTCACCTTTTGATAAGATTCTACTCGAATAGCATATAACTTTTTCTATTTTTTTTGTTTAGGCCTTCCCTCTAGAGGATTAGGGTTTTCTACCGGGATTACTTGCGAAAGACTAGCTCTAATGCCCTTCGAACTTGCATCGGTTGTGACCACGAATTGTCCGTTTTCAAAATCAGGCAGCGATAATATTGGTTCAGAAATTAGTGCCTTTTTGAGACGGTCTAGGGAAGTTTGAGCTTCCTGGGACCAGGTAAGATTTAGGGAGTTCCCTTTAGTTAATTCCGTGAGGGGTTTCGCAATTTGGGTGTAACTGTGCGCGAGTTTTCTGAAATAGCCATTAAGGTCTAAAATTCCTCTCAATTCTTTCATAGTTTTAGGGGGGTTGAGGTTTCCAATACATTTATTTTGTCTGGGTTTGGAGATATCTCTCCTTGCGTTAGCAAAACTCCTAAAAATTTAATTTTAGGTTGAAATAAATTTACTTTTTCAGGCTGGCATTTTAAATTGCCCTCTCTGAATTTCTCGAACACATTAGCTAATGTTGCTAAGTGTTGTTCAGCGTTTTCTCCCATGCATATGACATCATCAACAAAATGAATGATATTCTTTAATCCTCTTAACAGATGTAATAAGGGTCTACATAGCGCGCGTGAACTTGTCTTAAGTCCAAAAGGTACTCTCAAGTATTCATATGAACCACATTCCGTCGTAGAAAATGCAGTTTTATGGACATCTTTTTCGACTATTTTCACTTGGTGGTAGCCTTGGGTAAGATCTAAAGAAGTAAAAATTTTGTTTTTGCTCGAGATAGAGTCAAGGGTTTCGTCTATTCTTTGTAAAGGATATTTATCACTTACTACTTGTTTGATCAGGGCTTTATAATCTACTACATGTCTTAGATCACTATTCTTCTTTGGTACCAAGATCACTGGTGCAGATTACGGACTAATAGTGCGGCGTATAATTTCATTTTTTTCTAATTCATGAATTTTATTTTTTAACCACTCTTTATGCTTATACAGCACACGATATGGCTGTTTCGCGACAGGATTACCGGTCGTTAAGATTGAATGTTCATAAAACGGCATTAGTCCGAAGTTACCTTGAGATATTGAGAATATATCTTAGAAATTATATTATATATCGCATAATTTTTTCTTAAGTTCTAAGTCAGTAATATGTTTCATATTAAATTTGTTTAGAGAATTCGGTACAGTTAGAGGGTCTTTGTTAATTGACGTTTTAATGCCGTCAACTGGGTTTCTTTTGGAATTTCTCCATCTATCTAAATCATTCTCTGAGATAACTTGGATTTGAACTAAACACGTCCCTTTTTTTATTGTAATTGTATCATTTTCGTTGTTATTAGTTACCCAAATAAATCGTTCTCCTTTGTCGTAAGATATAATCTGTTCTTCGCATAGAAGATTTTCAGGAATTTCATTTGACGGGATCGCGAGCCATATTTCGGATTTGCTATCCACTGGTTCAATCATTTGTGATATTTGAATTCTTTGCATCGTTTTGGGAGGGATGTTTGTTTCCGTATCGCGAACCCGTAATATTTCTCCTCACTATTATTGTCTATTAGATTCATACTGGCGCTATACTGCGTCACTGCGGCATCTTGCAGCGTCACATTAGGCTTTACTATGTTTTTCCATAATTCCGCTATTTTCTTGATTTCCTTCGACCTATAATGTCGCATATCTCCTATTTTTATTTTTGCAGATTAAATCCGCTTATTATTTAAATTTACTTCATTTTTGCAATGTCTCTCAGAATAATTAAACAAATTTCTGATTATGCCTTGTCCTCTTTGTAGCGAGACATGAGGTTCAAAAGATTGCGATATTATACCGCCAGAAATTTTATTTACTGTTACGTTCTCTTCGTAACCTCTGTTACAATTTCTTAAGGTAGAAATTCCTTCCTCTACCTTAGCCGGGTAGACAAGCTTTTCGTTTGCTACATTAATAGTACTCTATTAGACCTTAAAAAATTTGCGCCGATAATGGCTTCATATGGAAAGTTATTGCATATTATAAAATTTGTCGAAAAAATTCTATATCACTTTACGTCCAGGCGAATTGAACCTTTTACATCCAATTTGTGCCCTGTCACGCTAGTTAAATTGGGATTATTAGGATTCCTCTGTCGCCTAATATGCGAAGGCAACATATTAAATACCCATGAGTTTATGATACTAACCGTTGCACCAGAGTCAATTAAAGCCTTAAAGTAAACATTTGCCAAATAAAAATCATTAACTATAGGTAACTTATTGTTACTATCACTACAAGACGGTACTACTATTGGGTTGGACCTATAAAATATTCTAGGCCCCTTCTGGGTCCAATTTATTCTTCTGAGAGGCCTGACGCGTTTCCCTGAGGATTTATTTCATACGTCGGTGTCTGTATTAGAGATTCGGATATATTCATGGAATCTCTAGCTAATTAATTTACATTTGTTTGTTGATTTTGCCGTGTATTATTACCATATTTTGGATTTCTTGCGCCAGTGCAGGGTGCTGGCGTCTACTGCAAATGCCATTGGCTTGAAAAATTTTCATTTCCCGTCGGCCAAGCAACTATTAGCCGTCGGCTTGAAAAATTTGCATTTCCCGTCGGCCGATAATTATTTTGTCTATTGGGGGGAGGATTGTACAAATTTGGTTGGTACGCGTTGTGAGCTACTGATTGGCGCAATCTTCCCTGGCTATAGCCTAGTGCACCACTGGCGGTAAAATTTGTTCTCCCGAACAAATGGTTGCCATAATTTTGCGTATCACCGGTGGCAATCCTTGGTGTGCGATTGGGGACATGACGGCACTCCCTCGCGATAAGCCCAACACGATTACAGATATAGCATCTTATTATTGTAGGGTTATTTTCATAACTAATTTGTTTGACGGGCTGAAAACGTACTGTTTTCTGCCTAGCGGGTTCTTGCGTTCTATTTCTTTGTGGCATTGGAGAATTATCCATTGAAAAGAAGTTTGTAGAAGCTTGAACGCCCTTGAAGGTCAGGTTTGCGTTTGATTTGCCTAGGCTATTTTTTTTTTGTTTTACTGTGATTTGCCACCATTGTATCAATTTTGATCATTCGTCCCACCTCCTTAACTGCAAGTTCCAATGTCTCAATATTATTTGATATTACCATCCTATATAGTTTTGGGGGTAGCCCTTGCAAAAAGGTTTCTAGTATGATTTTTTCACAGTTCTCCTGATCCTTTTCCGAATTTTGCTTCTACTGAAATCCGTATATTGTGAAGATATTCTCTTATATTCTGTGTATGGTCAAAGCTTACCATTCCGTGTTTTAATTTATTTGTTTAACTAGTTTCGATGAATCTATCTTTGAATGCCGTTAACAATTTTTCTACTGTGTTTATCGGCAAATTGTCATCATCTCCTATGGTATTTTCAATTTGCTTTAGGAAGGTTAAGGCCTGCCCTCTTAATCTAAGTAGGAGCATACCGACTAACGTTTCTAGCTCTGTTTTTGTTAATTCTACAAACTGGATCAATTGGATATTAAATTCGTCGATATCTGTTTGTCCATCATATTGCGGAGTAGATTTTGCCATTTCTACATTTTTCGCGACCAACTTTTGCGCCATTAATAGTTCGCTTAATTCCTCTGACATTTTAGCGTTTGAATTAACTCAATATAACTTTTTTTTCACTTAACCTATTTTGGGGGAGGCTATTATCTCCTATGAGATATTTTAAAGGGTTTTCCTATAATAGCTTAGCGGTTATAGGCCTAATCACTTTTTTTATAATTCTGTATCTCTCCAATGATATAAATTTAAATTCCGAAGTTTGTAGCATAACTAGTTCGCATGTTTTCCTCCAAGTTTACGACCGCGCCATTTGTGGTGATAATTAATGCTCCTTTTGTGGCATTATAGATTGTGGCAATAAGGACTGCGTCACAGCGATGGGGAGTAAGGTAAATGGGTGACCACACCACTCGCTGAACGCGAGAAAATAAAATACGTAACTATATAAATGTAACCTCTTTTCCTTGAGTTGTCTCGAAATCAGATTCCTTAAGGAACGTTACCGATAGATACCTACGAACTAGTTACCTGCTGTGCGATTAGATACAGACATATAAATAAAACAAACACAAATAGAAAAGCAATAGTTTTATTGAGACTTACATTTAGGTGTACAACAGTGCTACACTTCAACTGACAACAATAGAGGCAGAAATGATAATGACCAAATCTCTACAATGACTGCATAATGACAATTCTGACAAATGAATGTCCAATAATAGTTCTGACAAACGAATGTGTCGAAAAACTTATGACAAATGAATGCATCAAAAGAATTGAATGTATCGAAAAGATTATGACAAATGAATGTATCGAACAGATTATGACAAATGAATGTATCGAAAACACTTTCCTTCACTATATTAAACTATTCCTGCTTCTGGGCCATGAGTGCTATTTCACGATTGACCCAACTCTTGTGAAGGGCCCGCTACCTTGTAATTATGTTTGCAAACTCAGTTCATTATGCTAACTGTCCATCCAATAATTTGTTTTAAATATTTTTGATGATTAAACATTCATTTAATAAAAAACATTTTATTGCCAAGCATCTTCGCGAAATTCAAAACCGATTAGAATCAATGTTTGGCTGAGACTAAAATGCAGTTTTTCTTTTTCTGATTAAGAAGTTTTCTTTTTGAAACGGGATTTAAAACTTAATTAGGGGAAGTTTAATTTATGTCAGAATTATCATTAGAAGGAAAGAATTTGTTTTGTATTTTAAATATATCACATATTACTCACGGTACATAATCGAATGAGCCCTTTTTGAGGTTTCTACGACAACATGTTCTATAAAAACTTTATATGCCCCCAGGGAATAACTTACAATCCTTTTCCTGAGGGCTTTCAGGGGTTGTCATCCTCAAAGACCTAATTTACAGAACTTAAAACTACGTTGAATGAAATGGCTATCTCAAAATTTTGATTGGATGTGTTTGGGGAAAATGTGGGCGTGAGAGGGGAGTTAGTTGCCCTACAATCACTTTTTACTATTAAAAAGGGCACTAGCCCTTTGAATTTTCAATCGAATGAGCCTTATTTGAAGTTTCTCCGACAACGCCTTCTATAGAAACCTTATATGCCCCCACGGCATAACTTACAACCCTTGGCCTGAAGGTTGTGGGGGAGTGTCCTCCTCCAAAAAATAATTTCTATATGGAAATTAACTACGCTGAACAAAATTGCTGTTTCAAAATTTTTATTGGATGTGTTTCGGGAGATGGTGGGCGTGGAAGGGGTGTTAGTTGCCTTCCAATCACTTTCGACTGTTAAAAAAGGCACAAGCCACTCCAATATCCAATTGAATGACCCCTTTTTGAAGTTTCTACGACAACTTCCTCGATACAAAGTGCCCTGCTCTAAAGGAAAAAAAAATAATAAATGATACATTATGCCTACATCGTTCTTATATGCCCTCAGGGAATAACTTAACACCCTTGCCCCGAGGGTTGTGGGGGAATGTCCTTCTCAAAAACATATTTTCTGTCTCGAAATCAACTAGGCTGAAAAAAATGGCTATCTCAAAATTTTGATTGGATGTGTTTGGGGGAATGATCGGCGTGGGGGGGGATAGTTGCCCTCAAATCACTTCCGACTATTAAAAACGGCACTAACCATTTGAATTTCCAATCGAATGAGCCTTTTTTGAAATTTTTACGACAACGCCTTCTATAAAAACCTTATATGCCCCCAGGGCATAACTTAAAACCCTTGCCCCGAGGGTTGTTGGGGAGTTTTCTCCTCAAAACATTTTTTCTATCTGGAAATCAACTACGCTGAACAAAATAGCTATCTCAAAATTTTGATTGGATGTGTTTGGGGGAATGATTGCCGGGGGGGGGGGGCTTGTTGCCCTCCAATCACTTTCGACTATTAAAAAGGGCACTAGCCCTTTGAATTTCCAATCTAATGAGCCTTGTTTGAAGTTTTAACGACAACGCCTTCTATTAAAACCTTATATGCCCTCAGGGCATAATTTAAAGCCCTTGCCCCGAGAGTTGTGGGGAAGTGTTCTCCTAAAAAAGATATTTTCTTTCTGGAAATAAATTTTGATTGGATGTGTTTGGGGAAATGATGGGTGGGTGGGGGTTAGTTGCCCTCCAATCCTTATCGACTATTAAAAAGGGCACTAGCTCTTTGAATTTCCAATCGAATGAACCCTGTTCGAAGTTTCTACGACATCTCCTTCGATACGTAGTGCCTGAAAAAGAAAGAAAAAGAAGAAAAAAAACACATTGTATAATTCTTTACTTAGGCAGCGCTAGCTTGCTGCCTATGATTAATAGCTAAGCTCGTAGAACCCTGCAATTTATGCATAGGATAACTATAAAACAAAATCTATGCATGCTAACATTTCTAATGTGAGTAACACTTCAGGTGAATGTGAATGGACGCACAAACACCAGGCGCATGTGAATAAATTTACTTAGAAGATAAAGTTAAATCTTAGGAGGGGTAAAATTATCTAGCAAAATAACTATAAACCTTGTTATTCATATAAAATAATAAAAATATTTATGTTTCATATAAATTTCAGGCAAACCAAAGAAAATTCAATTTGCTTTTAGTATTCTTCGTTGGAGGAGGTGTCAATTTCAAAATGATCAATAGTTTGAACTGTTTTTGTGCATAACTCGCCTTGGTGCAAGAACTTACGACTGTAAATTTCAAATTGTTCAGGTGACCGAACCTGTTCATAGTAACCGAAACTCTAACAAACGGAATTCGGATACCAATAGATACATCAAAAGAATCAGATTTTAATACTGATTTAAAATATATAAGTTTCATTAAGTTTAGTCCTACTTTACAAAAGTTAGGCACCTGAGAAAATTTGCCTGAATTGAAAAAAGGGGGAAACACCCACTAAAAGCTATATAACCTTAATGAAAATAACAGCATCAGATTCAGCGTACCAGAAAATTCTATTGTAGAGGTCCCAAGCTCCTATCTGCAGAAATATGGAATTTGTTTTTTTGCCAGATGAAAGATCACGGATGCGTGTTTATTTGTTTTTCGGTTTTTTTCCCCAGGGGTGATCGTACCGCCCCAGAGGTCCGAGAATATCGTGGGAGGGCTCATTCGAATGGAAATTACAAGTTTTAGTGCCCTTTATAAGTGATTAAAAAATGGAGTGCAACAAGGTCCCCTCCCACGCTCATTTTTTCCCAGAGTCACCCGATCAAAATAGATAGCCATTTTGTTCAGCGTGGTCGAGAATATGATAACTATGTCTTTTAAGATGACTTAATTACCCAAAGTCCTCGGAGGGAGGACTGAAAGTTATGAACTTTACCCAATGTTTACATATAATATTGGTTATTGGGAAAGATACAGAAGTTTTCAGGGGGAATTTTTTCTGGTAGTGGGAGGGGGGTGGGTCAGTATTTATGTGAGAGAATCTTTCCGTGGAGGAAGTTTTCACGGGGGAAGGAACATTGCTATGAAGGGGCGGGATATCGCAGCATAATTTAAAAAAACGATCAGAAATTATATAAGAAAAACAAGTTTTTCAACTGTAAGTAAGGAGCATCATCAAAAATTAAAACGAACAGAAATTATTACGTATATGATTGAGTTCGCCCCCTAGTCAATACCTCGCTCTTTAAGCCAAAGATTTTTTAGTACTTTCATAAGAGCAATTTATTCTAATTAACGGCCTTTATGAGTAATGTCATTTTTAAAGAATTGGAAAAAAAATCGAACTTTACCGTAAAGAGTGAGGTAGAAATTTGAATATAGAAATTCTTTACGCAAGTTATTGCGTAAGTTAAGTATATGTATAGTAGAAGGAGGGTTTATACTCCCGCCAGTACAAGATCATTGACCTCCAATGAGCTAGAATACTGCCAGTACAAGATACAGGTGTTTGAATACTTACAGAACAAGACCACGTGCCTCTTTCTAGGCTAATCAACGGTTAAAAATACTAACTATACAAAATCAACGACCGGGACATTTGACATCATCAGATAAGGAATTTTGGCATCGTAAATATTCTTATCAGGGATTTAGAAATACCGACGGTACATGATATCTGTTTGACACAATTTCTCCATGAGAAATTGTGGAGTGTTTATAAATTTGGAAGATTTCACGAGAATTGAAAATGTATCTGTGCACAGTTGCCAGGACATAGGAAAGTCAGAGATTAGTTGACATTTTAGGGGATTTGAAAGTAGAAACGAAAAAGGTAAGGCATCTCAGGGAACGCTAACTCTATTAAGAGATACATATTATTTTTTATTTGGGTGGATCTCGACTGTCTCGACTGTTTTCTGTATAATACACAAGTACCATTTGAACAGTGTTGTCAATATAAAATATTCTCTAACATTATAGTATACTAAAAAGTTGATACTAATTGAGATGCATATGCCAAGAAAGGAAATTTAATAAAGAAATTCGGAAAAATCCATAGAAATCCTTAGAAATCAACTAGTGAGATGATTATAGATTTGAAGCATCAAAGACAGCAATAATCAATGACCCTAACCACTAAGGACCTCAACCTCCAAAGGTCCCCTACCCCCACCTCCAAGGGCCCCCACCTCCCCTCGACTTTTTGGGCCCCTCCCCCCTTTTCTTAATACTTTTTTTTACGCGCTTGAGACACAGAAATTAACAAATAGAAAAAGTTTTTCAGCTAAAGCAGGGAATATGTTAAAAACTTAAAATAATTATAATTACTCTCTATTTTTTAATACTTCTGGCTGTTTTCTAAATCATACCAAGACCTATCCAAGATATAATTTGAGGCTTTTGCCAAGGACATTAAATCTCTTCCAGACTCTTACCAAGGACATTGACTCTCGTCCAGGCTTTTACCAAGGACATTAAATCTCGTCCAGGCTTTTACCAAGGACATTAAATCTAGTCCAGGTTTTTACCTAGGACACTAAATATCGTCCAGACTTTTACCAAGGACATTAAATCTCGTCCTGGATTTTACCAAGGACATAAAATCTCGTCCAGACTTTTACCAAGGACATTAAATCTTGTCCAGGCTTCTACCAAGGACATTAAAGCTCGTCCAGGCTTTGACCAAAGACATTAAATCTCCTTCCCAGGCTTTCACCAAGGACATTAAATCTCGTCCAGGCTTTTACCAAGGACATTAAATCTCGCCCAGGCTTTTACCAAGGACATTAAATCTTGTCCAGGCTTTTGCCAAGGACATTAAAATCTAGTCCAGGCTTTTACCAAGAACATTAAATCTCATCCTTCCTTCCTTATTAGTATTTTCAAGGGTTTTTTGATAGCCTTGAAGGAGCGTTCTTCTTCTGAACTAGCTACAATAGCAACATTTTACCCTGTATTATTAGTATTTTCAAGGGTTTTTGGTAGCCTTGATGGAACATTTTCCTTCTAAACTAGCACAATAGCAACATTTTACCCTATATTATTATAATTTTCAAGGGTTTCTGGTAGCCTTGATGGAGCATTCTCCTTCTAAACTAGCTACAATAGCAACATTTTACCTTATATTATTAGTATTTTCAAGGGTTTTTTGATAGCCTTGATGGAGCATTTTCCTTCTAAACTAGCTACAATAGCAACATTTTACCCTATACTATTAGTATTTTTTGGGGTTTTGATAGCCTTGATAGAGCATTCTCCTTCTAAACTAGCTGAAATAGCAACATTATACGCTATTTTATTAGTATTTTCAAGGGTTTTGGGTAACCTTGATGGAGCATTCTCCTTCTAAACTAGCTACAATAGCAACATTTTACCCTATATTATTAATATTTCCAAGAGTTTTTTGGTAGTGTTGATGGAGAGTTTTCCTTTTAATTCAGCAAAAGTGGCAACATTTTAACATCAATTGTTGGTTTTTTCAAGAGTTTTGGTAGCCTTGATGGAGTATTCTCCTTCTGTACTAGTTAAATTATCAACATTTTAACCTGTATTATTGGTATTTTCAAGGGTTTTTGGTAGCATTGATGGAGTATTCTCCTTCTAAACTAGCTACAATAGCAACATTTTACCCTGTATTATTATATTTTTCAAGGGTTTTGGTAGCCTTGATGGAGCATTCTTCTTCTAAACTAGCTACAATAGCAACATTTTACCCTATATTATTAGTATTTTCAATGGTTTTTTGGTAGCCTTGATGGAGCATTTTCCTTCTAAACTAGCTACAATATCAACATTTTACCCTATATTATTAGTATTTTTTGGGGTTTTGATAGCCTTGATAGAGCATTCTCCTTCTAAACTAGCTGCAATAGCAACATTTTACCCTATTTTATTAGTATTTTCAAGGGTTTTGGGTAACCTTGATGGAGCATTCTCCTTCTAAACTAGCTACAATAGCAACATTTTACCCTATATTATTAGTATTTTCATGGGTTTTTGGTAGATTTGATGGAGCATTCTCCTTCTAAACTAGCTACAATTACAACATTTTACCCTATATTATTAGTATTTTCAAGGATTTTGGTAGCCTTGATGGAGCATTTTCCGTCTAAACTAGCTGCAATTGCAACATTTTACCCTATATTATTAGTATTTTCAAGGGTTTATGGTTATCTTTTTTCACTCCAAACATTACTTTACGACTTTTTGCATACCCCAACACCAAGAAATACTTTTCAAAAGACTTTATTATATTATTTTAGAACACGTTCTTTTCGTAATATTCCTCCTAAACCTGTTTTACATGTTGAAGTACTCATCCTTTTTCTCTCCCAACATTACTTTACGACTTTTTGCATACCCCAACACCAAGAAATACTTTTCAAAATTCTTTATTATATTATTTAAGAACAAGTTCTTTTCTTAATATCCCTCCTAAACCTTTTTTACAAGTTGAAGTACTCATCCTTTTTCACCCCCAAAATTACTTGATGACTTTTTTGCATATCCCAACACCAAAAAATTTTTTTCAAAAGGCTTTACTATGTTATTTCCGATCAAGTTCTTTTCTTAATATTCCTCCTAAGCCTCTTTTACAAATTGAAGTACTCATCTTTTTCAACCCCAACATTACTCTAAGACTTTTTGCATACCCAAGAACCTAGCAATACATTCAAAAAGGCCTTATTATGTTATTTCAGAAAAACCTACTCTCGTAATTTTCTTTCTTAGCCTTTTTTCTAAGTTAAAGTACTCATCCTTTTCACCTCTAACATTACTTTACGACTTTTTTGCATACCCCAACACCAAGAAATTCTTTTCAAAAGGCTTGATTATATTATTTCAGATCAATTTCTTTTCTTAATATTCCTCCTAAACCTGTTTTACAAGTTAAAGTACTCATCTTTCTTCACTCCCAACATTACTTTACGACTTTATTTTTTTTTAAATAAAGTTTGGTTTTAGTTTTCAGAAATGAGAACGTCCACGTTTAAAATACATCTGGTTTTATTAATAATACTTAATTTTCTAACAAAGTGGGGTTTCAGTTTTCAGAAATAAGAACAACCATGTTTAAAATATATCAGATTTTATTAATAATATTTGATTCTATTTAATAGAGTTGGATTTTAATTTTCAGAACTACGAACATCCCCGTTTAAAATACATCTGATTCTATTAATAATATTTGATTTTTTTTAATAAAGTTGGGCTTTAGTTTTCAGAAATATGAACAAACAAGTTTAAAATACATGTGATTTTATTAATCTCTTCTGAATTTCCTCAATGAAAAGATATAAGCTATAGATCAATTCTTAATTTTTTCAAGACATAAAAATTTAAAGTACTGTTCTAAATTTTCCCATAGAAGATAGAAAAAAGTTATACTTTGATTGTGAATATTCGCCATGAAGATAAAAAGTTCCACTTTAATTCTAAGTTTTCTCAACGAAGTGAAGAAAAGTTCAAGTTTTCTTTTGAATTTTCTCAATGAAACGAAATAATTTACAGATCAATTCTATATTTTCCGGAGAAATATAAAGTTCTCCTTTAATTTTAAGTTTTCTCAAGGAAGTGAAGAGAAGTTGAAGTTCTCTTGTGAATTTTCTCAACGAAAAGAAATAAGTTACAGATCAATTCTATTTTTTCCAGAGAAAATAAAAAGATTCCACTTCAGTTCTGATTTTTCTCAAAGAGATGAAAAAAAATTTAAGTTCTGTTCTAAATTTCTTATTAATGATAGAAAAAAGTTATATTTTGATTGAGAATATTCGCCATGAAGATAAAGAGTTCAACTTTAATTCCGAGTTTTCTCAAAGAAGTGAAGAAAAGTTCAAGTTCTCTTTAGAAGATAAAAATTTCCACTTTAATTCTGAGTTTTCTCAACGAAGTGAAGAAAAAATCAAGTTTTCTTTTGAATTTTCTCAATGAAATGAAATAATTTACAGATCAATTCTATGTTTTCCGGAGAAATATAAAGTTCCACTTTAATTCTAAGTTTTCTCAACGAAGTGAAGAAAAATTCAAATTCTCTTGTGAATTTTCTCAATGAAAAGAAATAGGTTACAGATCAATTCTATTTTTTCCAAACAAAATAAAAAGATTCCACTTCAGTTCTCATTTTTCTCAAAGAGATGAAAAAAAAATATAAGTTCTGTTCTAAATTTCTCGTTAAAGATAGAAAAAAGTTATATTTTGATCGCGAATATTCGCCATGAAGATAAAGAGTTCTACTTTAATTCTGAGTTTTCTCAAAGAAGTGCAAAAAAGTTCAAGTTCTCTTTTGAAGATAAAAAGTTCCACTTTAATTCTGAGTTTTCTCAACGAAGTGAAGAAAAAATCAAGTTTTCTTTTGAATTTTCTCAATGAAACGAAATAATTTACAGATCAATTCTATGTTTTCCGGAGAAATATAGCGTTTCTCTTTAATTCTAAATTTTCTCAAGGAAGTGAAGAAAAGTTGGAATTCTCTTTTGAATTTTCTCAATGAAAAGAAATAAGTTACAGATCAATTCTATTTTTTCCAGAGAAAATAAAAAGATTCCACTTCAGTTCTAATTTTTCTCTAAGAGATGAAAAAAATTTAAAGTTCTGTTCTAAATTTCTTATTAAAGATAGAAAAAGGTTATACTTTGATTGAGAATATTTGCAATGAAGATAAAGCGTTCGACTTTAATTTTATTGAGAAAATTCAAAAGAAAACTTTAACTTTTCTTCACTTCGTTGAGAAAACTCAGAATTAAAGTGGAAATTTTTATCTTCTAAAGAGAACTTGTACTTTTCTTCACTTCTTTGAGAAAACTCAGAATTAAAGTCAAACTCTTTGTCTTCATGGCGAAAATTCTCAACCAAAGTATAACTTTTTTCTATCATTACTAAGAAATTTAGAACAGAACTTAAAATTTTGTTTCATCTCTTTGAGAAAAATTGGAACTGAAGTGGAATCTTTTTATTTTCTCTGAAAAAAATATAATTGATCTGTAACCTATTTCTTTTCATTGAGAAAATTTAGAAGAGAGTTTCAACTTTTCTTCACTTCGTTGAGAAAACTTAGAATTAAAGTGGAACTTTATATTTCTCCAGAAAACATAGAATTGATGTGTAAATTATTTCGTTTCATTGAGAAAATTCAAAAGAAAACTTGAACTTTTCTTCACTTCGTTGAGAAAACTCAGAATCAAAGTGGAAATTTTTATCTTCTAAAGAGAACTTGAACTTTTCTTCACTTCTTTGAGAAAACTCAGTTTTATCAATTAAGTGAATAAGAGTTCAAGTTCTCTTCTGAATTTTCTAAATGGAGAGAAATAAGTTACAGATCAATTCTATTTTTTTCAAGAGAAAATAAAAAGATTCCAATTCAGTTCTGATTTTTATCAAAGAGATGAAAACAAATTTAAAGTTCTGTTCTAAATTTCTTAGTAATGATAGAAAAAAGTTATACTTTGATTAAGAATATTTGCCATGAAGATAAAGAGTTCAACTTTAACTCTGAGTTTTCTCAAAGAAGTGAAGGAAAGTTCAAGTTCTCTTCCGAAGATAAAAAGTTCCACTTTAATTCTGAGTTTTCTCAATAAAGTGAAGAAAAGTTCAAGTTCTCTTCTGAATTTTCTTGATGATAAAAAGAAAAAAGTTATACTATGATTGCGAATATTCGACATGACGATAACGAGTTCCACTTTAATTCTGAGTTTTCTCAAAGAAGTGAAGAAAAGTTCAAGTTCTCTTCTGAATTTTACCATGGAAGAGAAAAAAGTTCCACTTTAATTCTGAGTTTTATCAATAAAGTGAAGAAAAGTAAAAATAAAAAGATTCCACTTCAGTTCTAATTTTTCTCAAAGAGATGAAAAAAAATTTAAAGTTCTGTTCTAAATTTCTTATTAATGATAGAAAACAGTTATATTATGATTGAGAATATTCGCCATGAAGATAAAGAGTTCCACTTTAATTCTGAGTTTTCTCAAAGAAGTGAAGAAAAGTTCAAGTTCTCTTTAGAAGATAAAAATTTCCACTTTAATTCTGAGTTTTCTCAACGAAGTGAAGAAAAGTTCAAGTTTTCTTTTGAATTTTCTCAATGAAATGAAATAATTTACAGATCAATTCTATGTTTTCCGGAGAAATATAAAGTTCCTCTTTAATTCTAAGTTTTCTCAAGGAAGTGAAGAAAAGTTGAAATTCTCTTGTGAATTTTCTCAATGAAAAGAAATAAGTTACAGATCAATTCTATTTTTTCCAGAGAAAATAAAAAGATTCCACTTCAGTTCTAATTTTTCTCAAAGAGATGAAAAAAAATTTAAAGTTCTCTTCTAAATTTCTTAGTAATGATAGAAAAAAGTTATACTTTGTTTGAGAATATTTGCCATGAAGATAAAGAGTTCGACTTTAATTTCATTTAGAAAATTCAAAAGAAAACTTTAACTTTTCTTCACTTCGTTGAGAAAACTCAGAATTAAAGTCGAGCTCTTTATCTTCATGGCGAATATTCTCAATCAAAGTATAACTTTTTGCTATCATTACTAAGAAATTTAGAACAGAACTTTAAATTTTTTTTCATCTCTTTGAGAAAAATTAGAACTGAAGTGGAATCTTTTTATTTTCTCTGGAAAAAATAGAATTGATCTGTAACTTATTTCTTTTCATTGAGAAAATTCAGAAGAGAATTTCAACTTTTCTTCACTTCGTTGAGAAAACTTAAAATTAAAGGAGAACTTTATATTTCTCCAGAAAATATAGAATTGATGTGTAAATTATTTCGTTTCATTGAGAAAATTCAAAAGAAAACTTGAACTTTTCTTCACTTCGTTGAGAAAACTTAGAATTAAAGTGGAAGTTGTTATCTTCTAAAGAGAACTTGAACTTTTTTTTTCACTTCTTTGAGAAAACTCTAATTTTCTAATTTTCTCCAAAATTCGAATTTTCTCCAAAGAAAATAAAAAAGGTTCCACTTCAGTTATGATTTTTCTCAAAGACATAAAAAATTTAAAGTTCTGTTCTAAATTTTTCATTTGAAGTTACAAAAAAGTCATACTTTGATTGTGAATATTCTCAATCAAGATAAAAAGTTCCACTTTAAATCTGAGTTTTCTCAATGAAGGAAAGAAAATTTCAAGTTCTCTTCTGAAAAAGTTCTCAATGAAAAAAGTTTAAGATCAATTCTAATTTTTTCAAAAATAAAAGGGTTCCGCTTTTCATTTCTGAATTTTCTCAAAAAAAGTTACAGATCAATTCTACTTTTTCCAGAGAAAATAAAAAGGTTCCACTTCAGTTCCTATGTTCCTGCAAGAAGTGAAAAAAAATTAAAGTGCTTATCTAAGTTTCTTATAAAAGATAGAAAGAGTTATACGCTAATAACTAATATTTACCAATAAGAATATAGATTTCCACTTTAATTTTAAATTTTCTCAAAAAACTGAAGAAATGTTCATATTCTCTTCTGAATTTTCTTAAGAAGATAAAAAAGTCAGCTCAATTCCGAATTTTACCAAAGAAGAGAAAATAGTTCCACTTAAGTTCAGAAGTGGAACTTTCTCAGATATGAAAAAAAATTAAAAATTTCTGTTCTAAATTTCTCCGTAGAAGACAGAAAAGAAGTTACAGTTGAATTCTGTATATTCTCCATGAAAATAGAAAAAGTTTCACTTTAATTTTGAGTTTTCTCAGAGAGGTGAAGAAAAGTACAAGTTCTCTCTTCTGAAGATAAATAGTTCCTCTTTTAATTCTGAATTTTCCCGAAGAAGTGAAGAAAAGTTCAAGTTTTCTTCCGAATTTTCTCAAATAAAAAAGTTACAGTTAAATTCTAAACTTTTTCATAGAAGTTAGAAAAAAGTTATACTTCGATTCTGAATTTTTCCTCCAAGAAGAGAAAAAATTCTGCTTTAATGCTATATTTTCCCAAAGAAGTGAAGAAAAGTTCAAGTTCTCTTCTTAATTTTTTTTGAATATTAACATAAAAATATATTACATACATTATTATACATTATTAATATTATTGAGCAACTTTGGGCATTTTGAATCTGTTCCATAAAATAAATCATCATGTTCTCTCTTGATACTAGAGTTACTCACTTTTCTAAGTTCATAACCACTAGAATAATCAATATTCCATTTTGAGTCATATACAATTTTTACTGGGATGTCACAAAAAGGTTCAATACACGTTTCATTTTTGATATTATTGTATTCATTGACCATATGATCATTGTTAGTAATAATGTTCACTTGTGCTTTATTCTCCATTAATTTATCTTTATATTCATTAGTGATATTGTCTGCCAATGCCATTTTTATTTTTGCCAGTGATTTCATTGTCTATTATCACATTATTTTTACAGAGGTAACAATTCTGGCACATAGACAAGAAATGAGTTATGATGTTGGTGCAGTTGTATGCATGTCTTCTATTTCCCTTTGCTTTCATTTGAAAGCTAACATCGGAAAGATGACGATAAGATCTATCCACGGGTAACATGTTACCAGAACCATTAATTAGAAGTTGCCCCTCTTCATCAACTATTATTTTATGTTGGCATTCTCTTTCAGTACTAACTTTTCTGGAAATGATACTTTCACATATCCACCATTTGTATGATGGAAATTCATGGGTACTCCAAAGGAATTTAATTCCTCACTGTCATGACAACGTAGGCATATGTTCCCATTAAGATCTCCACAACTAGTTGTTTCATAGTTCAAATTTATCTCTTTGTCAGCATTCAAGGCGACGATGACCTTATCATGTGTACACACTTTCCTCGAATAATTTATTGTCACTTCTTCTTTTTTTAAATATGATGCCAGTGTTTATCCCTCCAATGGGAGAAAATTACTGATTTAATACATGCAATGAACTAGGTAGTATCGATAACCTACCATGGAGTACCACTGGGAAAGCCACTTCCGATGTAAGAGCAAGCATAGAGTACGTTTGGTACAGCCGCAAGCATACATAGTGAGATAGACATGCAACGTCGACATAGCTTTATTTCATTTTTAAGGTTAATTTAGACTAGGTTACTTATGTGCACATAACCTAGTCTAAATTAACCTTAAACAAAATAAACCTTTGTCGACTTTGCATGTATCTCTCAGTATGTATGCTTGCGGATGTACTAAACGTACTCTATGCTTGCTCTTAAATCGAAGTGGCTTTCCCAATGGTGCTCCGTGGTAGGTTATCGAGACTACCTTGTTTATTGCATGTATTAAATCAGTAATTTTCATTCATTTGAGGGATAAACACCGGCATCATATTTGAAAAAAAAGAAGTGAAAATGAATTATTCGAGGAAAGTGTGTACACATGATAAAGTCATTGTTGCCTTGAATGTTGACAAAGAAATATATTTGAACTATGAAACAAGTAGTAGTGGAGATCTTAATGGGAACACATGCCTAGGTTGTCATGACAGTGAGTAGTTAAATTCATTTGGAGTACCCAAGAATTTCCATCATGCAAATGGTGGATATGTGAAACTCTCATTTCCAGAGAAGTTAGTACTCACAGAGAATGCCAACATAAAAATAATAGTTGATGAATAGGGGCAGCTTCTAGCTAATGGTTCTGGTAAAATTTTACCCGTTGATAAATCTTATCGTCATCTTTCCGGTGTTAGCAGTTGAGTGAAAGCAAAGGGAAATAGAAGACATGCATACTGCTGCACCAACATCATAAATCATATCTTGTCTATGTGCCAGAACTGTTACATCAGTAAAAATAATGTGATAATAGACAATGAAATCGCTGTCAGAACGAAAAGGGTATTGGCAGACATCATCACTAATGAATATAAAGATAAATTAATGGAGAATAAAGCACAAGAGAACATTATTACTACCAATGATCATATGGTCAATGAATCAAATAATATCAAGGATGAAACGTGTATTGAACCTGTATGTGACACCCCAGTAAAAATTGTATATGACTCTAAATGAATAATGATTATTCTAGTGAATATGAACAAAGAGAAGTGAGTAAGTCTAGTATCAAGAGAGAACATGATGATTTATTTTATGGAACAGATTCAAAATGTCCAAAGTTACTCAATAATATTAATAATGCATAATAATGTATGTAACATATTTTTATGTTAATATTCTACATGGTGTTATTTCAATAAAAATATTTTATGCGTTACTTTGTTATATTTCTATTATTCAGGATACGATAGCATGTCCAACAATTAGAATATTTATTAAAAAGTCGGAGATTTTTATTTTTTGGAAAAAATTAGAATTGGACTATAACTTTTTTCTTTTCCTTGAGAAAATTCAGAGGAGAACTTGAACTTCTCTTCACTTCGTTGTGAAAACTCAGAATTCAAATGGAAACTTTTTCTTCTCTGGGAAAACATTCAGAAGAGAACTTGAACTTTTCTTCGCTTCTTTGAGAAAATATAGAATTAAAGCAGAACTTTTTCTCTTTTTCGAAGAAAAGTTCAGAATCAAAGTATAACTTTTTTCTAACTTCTATGGAAAAATTTAGAACTAAACTGTAGATTTTTTTATTTGAGAAAATTCAGAAGAGAACTTTAACTTTTCTTAATTCTTCGAGAAAACTCAGAATTAAAAGTGGAACTATTTATCTTCAGAAGAGAGAACTTTTTTTCTTCACCTCTGAGAAAACTCAGAATTACAGAGAAACCTCTTCCATGTTTATGGAGAATAGGAATAACCCAACTGAAAGTGCTTTTCCATCATCTATGGGGAAGTGTAGCGCAGAAATTTGAAATTTTTTTCACTTTAGAAAAAACTCTAAATTGAAATGATGCTTTTTTTCTCTTCTTTGGTAAAGTTCGGAATTGAGCTAACGTTTTTCTCTTCTTTAAGAATATTCAGAAGAGAACTTGAATATTTTTTGCACTTCTTTGAGAAAACTCAGAATTAAAGTGGAACTCTTTATCTTCATGGTGAATATTTACAATCAAAGTATAACTTTTTTCTATCTTTTGCGAGAAATTTAGAACATAACTTTAAATTTTTTTCACCTCTTTGAGAAAAATCAGAACTGAAGTGGAACCTTTTTGTTCTATCTAAAAAATTTAGAACTGATCTGTATCTTTTTTTTTCTTTGAGAAAACTCAGAAGAGAACTTGAACTTTTCTTCACTTTATTGAGAAAACACAGAATTAAAGTGGAACTTTTTATCTTCAGAAGAGAACTTGAACTTTTTTTTCACTTCTTTGACAAAACTCAGAATTAAAGTGGAACTCTTTATCTTCATGGTGAATATTCACAATTATAGTATAACTTTTTTCTATCTTTAATAAGAAATTTATAACAGAACTTTAATTTTTTTTCCACCTCTTTGAGAAAAATCAGAACTGAAGTGAAATCTTTTTATTTTCTTTGGAAAAAATTAGAATTGATCTGTAACTTTTTTTTAGAAAATTTAGAAATGAAAAGAGGAACCCTTTTATTTTTGAAAAAATTAGAATTTATTCATAAATTTTTCATTGAGAAATTTTTCAGAAGAGAAAACTCATTGGGAAAACTCAGATTTGAAGTGGAACTTTCTATCTTGAAGGAGAATATTCACAATCAAATTATGACTTTTTTCTATCTTCAACAGAAAAATTTAGAACAGAACTTTAAATTTTTTATGTCTTTGAGAAAAATCAGAACTGAAGTGGAACTTTTTTTTTCATTGAGAAACCTCAAGGGATAGCTTAAGATTCCCTGTAATCTATCGAAATAACTAATTATCAAAGCTGAAATATACATATTAGAATAAGAACTTGTACTTTTCTTCACTTCAGAGACGAGATTAAAAATTTGAGTGAACATTTTTATCTTATTGGTGAATATTCACAATCATAGTATAATCTTTTTCTATCTTTAATAAGAAATTTAGAACAGAACTTTAAATTTTTTTTCCACCTCTTTGAGAAAAATCAGAACTGAAGTGGAATCTTTTTATTTTCTTTGGAAAAAATAGAATTGATCTGTAACTTTTTTTAGAAAATTTAGAAATGAAAAGAGGAACCCTTTTATTTTTGAAAAAATTAGAATTTATTCATAAATTTTTCATTGAGAAATTTTTCAGAAGAGAAAACTCATTGGGAAAACTCAGATTTGAAGTGGAACTTTCTATCTTGAAGGAGAATATTCACAATCAAATTATGACTTTTTTCTATCTTCAACAGAAAAATTTAGAACAGAACTTTAAATTTTTTATGTCTTTGAGAAAAATCAGAACTGAAGTGGAACTTTTTTTTTCTTTGGAGAAAACTAGAATTGAAATGTATCGTTTTTCTTTTCATTGAAAAATTTTCAGAAGAGAACTAGAACATTTCTTCCCTTCTTTGAAAAAACTCTCAATTAAAGTGGAACTCTTTATCTTCATGGTGAATGTTCACAATCAGAGAATAACTTTTTTCTATGTTTTACGAGAAATTTAGAACAAAACTTAAAATTTTTTCACTTCTTTTAGTAAAATCCGAACTGAGGTTGAACCTTTTTGTTTTCTCTAAAAAAATTAGAATTAATCTGAAACTAATTTTTTCTTTGTGAAAATTCAGAAGAGAACTTGAACTTTTCTTCACTTTATTGAGAAAACTCAGAATTAAAGTGGAACTTTTTAACTTCAGAAAAGAACTTGAGGCTTTCTTCACTTCTTTGAGAAAAAGTAGAATTAAAGTGGAACTCGTTATCTTCATGGCGAATATTCACAATCATAGTAAAACTTTTTTCTTTTCTTTTCTTCGAGAAATTTATCTTCATAGCGAATATTCGTAATCAAAGTATAACTTTTTTCTATCTTTTACGAGAAATTTAGCAGAGAACTTTAAATTTTTTCACCTCTTTGAGAAAAATCAGAACTGAAGTGGGGCCTTTTTTATTTTCTCTAGAAAAATTGGAATTGATCTGTAACTTATTTTTTCTTTGTGAAACTTCAGACGAGAACTTGAACTTTTCTTCAACCTATTAAGAAAACTCTATTAAGAATTAAAGTGGAACTTTTTATCTTCAGAAGAGAATTTGAACTTTCCTTCACTTCCTTGAGAAAACTCAGAATTAAAGTGGAACTCTTAATCTTCATGGCGAATATTTTGAATCATAGTATAACTTTTTTCTATCTATAATAAGAAATTTAGAACAGAAATTTTAATTTTTTTCATCTATTTGAGAAAAATCAGAACTGAATTGGAATCTTTTTATTTTCTCTTGAAAAAATAGAATTGATCTGTAACTTATTTTTTTCCATCGAGAAGATTCAAAAGAGAACTTGAACTTTTCTTCAATTCGTTGAGAAAACTTAGAATTAAAGTGGAAATTTTTATTTCTCTGGAAAAAATAGAATTGATCTGTAATTTATTTCTTTTCATTGAGAAAATTCAGAAGAGAACTTGAACTTTTCATCACTTCATTGAGAAAGCTTAGAATTAAAGTGGAACTTTTAGTCCTCATGGTGAATATTCACAATCAAAGTATAACTTTTTTCTATCTTCTGTGAAAAAATTTAAAACAGAACTTTAAATTTTTTATGTCTTTGAGAAAATTCAGAATTGATCTGTAACTTAGTTCTTTTTATTGAGAAAATTCAGAAGAGATTAATAAAATCACATGTACTTTAAATGTGGTTGTTCGTATTTCTGAAAACTAAAACCCAACTTTATTAAAAAATATCAAATATTATTAATAAAATCAGATGTATTTTAAACGGGGATGTTTGTATTGCTGGAAAAATCTGATGTATTTTAAACATGGTTTTTCTTATTTCAGAAAACTAAAACCCAACTTTATTAAAAAATCAAATATTATTAATAAAACCAGACGAATTTTAAACTTTGACGCTCTCATTTCTGAAAACTAAAACCCAATTTTATTAAAAAAAAAAGTCGTAAGGTAATTTTGGGAGTGAAAAAAGATGAGTACTTTAACTTGTAAAACAGGTTTAGGAGGAATATTAAGAAGAAAAACTTCATCTGAAATAATATAATAAAGCCCTTTGAAAAGAATTTCTTTGAGTTGGGGTATGCAAAAAGTTGTAAAGTAATGTTGGGGATGAAAAAGGGTGAGTACTTCAACTTGTAAGACAGGTTTAGGAGCAAAATTAAGAAAAGAACTTGTTCTGAAATAATATAATAAAGCCTTTTGAAAAGTATTGCTTGGTGTTGGGGTATGCAAAAAGTCATAAAGTAATGTTGGGAGTGAAAAAAGATTACCAAAACCCTTGATAACACTAATAATATAGGGTAAAATGTTGTTATTGTAGCTAGTTTAGAAGGAAAATGCTCCATCAAGGCTACCAAAACCCTTGAAAATACTAATAATATAGGGTAAAATGTTGCTATTGTAGCTACTTTAGAAGGAGAATGCTCCATCAATGATACCAAAAACCCTTGAAAATACTAATAATATAGGGTAAAATGTTGCTATTGTAGCCAGTTTAGAAGGAGAATGCTCCATCAAGGCTACCAAAACCCTTGAAACTACTAATTAAATAGGGTAACTTGTTGCTATTGTAGCTAATTTAGAAGGAAAATGCTCCATCAAGGCTACCAAAAAACCCTTTAAAATACTAATAATATAAGGTAAAGCGTTGCTATTTTAGCTAGTTTAGAAGGAGAATGCTCCATCAAGGCTACCGTGAACCCTTGAAAAAACTAATAATATAGGGTAAAATGTTGTTATTGTAGCTAGTTTAGAAGGAAAATGCTCCATCAAGGCTACCAAAAACCCTTGAAAATACTAATAATATAGGGTAAAATGTTGCTATTGTAGCTAGTTTAGAAGGAGAATGCTCCATCAAGGCTAACAAAAACCCTTGAAAAAACTAATAATATAGGGTAAAATGTTGCTTTTGTAGCTAGTTTAGAAGGAGAATGCTCCATCAAGGCTACCAAAACCTTTGAAAATGTCCTTGGTAAAAGCCTGGACGAGATTTAATGTCCACGGTAAAAGTCTGGACGAGATTTAATGTCCTTGGAAAAAGCCTGGGAAGGAGATTTAATGTCCTTGTTAAAAGCCTGGACGAGATTTAATGTCCTTTGTAAAAGTCTGCACGAGATGTAATGTCCTTGGTAAAAGTCTGGACGAGATTTAATGTCCTTGGTAAAAGCTTCAAATTATATCTTGGATAGGTCTGGGTATGATTTGGCAAACAGCCAGAAGTTTTTAGAAATAGAGAGTAATTATGTTTATTTTAAGTTTTAAATATGTTACCTGCTTTGTCTGAAAAACCTTTTCTGTTTGTTAATTTCTGTGTTTCACGCGCGCAAAAAAAAGTATTTAAAAATGGGAGGAGGGGCCCAAAAAACGAGAGGAGGGGGTCCCCTTGGAGGTTAGGGTAGGGGACCTTTGGAGGTTGAGGGCCTTGGTGATTAGAGTCGTTGATGATTGCGGTCCTTGATGCTACAAATCTAAAATCACCTCACTAGTTGATTTCTAAGGATTTCTATGGATTGTTCTGAATTTCTTTATTAAAATTCCTTTCTTGGTATCTGCATCTCTATTAGTATCAACTTTTTAGTGTACTATAATGTTAGAGCATATTTTATATTGACAAAACTGTTCAAATAGTTTTTGTGTATTATACAGAACACAGTCGAGAACCATCCAAATAAAAAATAATATGTATCTCTTAATAGAGTTAGCATTACCTGAGATGTCTTACCTTTTTCATTTCTACTTTGAAATCCACTAAAATGTCAATTAATCTCTGACGTTTCCTATGTTCTGGCATCTGTGCACAGACACATTTTAAATTCTCATGAAACCTTCTAAATTTATAAATATATCTCATGGAGAAATTTTATAAACAGATATCATTTCCCGTTAGTATTTCTAACTCCCTGATAAGAATATTCACGATGTGAAATTTCCTTATCTGATGATGTCACATGTCCCGGTCGTTGATCTTGTATAGTTAGTATTTCTAACCGTTGATTGGCCTAGAAAGAGGCACGTGATCTTGTACTGGTAGTATTCATACACCTGTGATCTTGTACTGGCAGTATTCTAGCTCATTGGAGGTCAATGATCTAGTACTGGTTGGCGTATAAACCCTCCTTCTACTATTTATTACTAATAAAAACGTTCGTTAATAAAATTTAACAACTTTCGAGAAAGCCATTTAAGCAAATAAAAGTAAAATTAATATGAAAATGTTGTTTTAATTATTCATGTGCGGTGAACCAACATCAAAACCTACATTAATTCAAATACGGTTAAAAGTTAAATAAGAAAAACAAGTTTTTAACTGAAAGTAAGGAGCGACATTAAAAGAAGAAACCCTTCAAGAAGTCCGACGCTTACATAATTTATTCATGGTTATGGTTTGTTTTTATATGGTTTGATGGTTATTCATGGTTGATGATTTGATGTTGTTTCATTGTTCTGTTTGTTGGTCAACTTATTTGATGTTTTTTTTCATAGTTCTGTTCTGTTTGATGGTTATATGATGTTGTTTCATAGTTCTGTTTGTTGGTCAACATGTTTGATGTTTTTCATAGCTCTGTTCTGTTTGTTGGTTATATGATTTGATGTTGTTTCATGGTTCTGTTTGTTGGTCAACATGTTTGATGTTTCTTGAATACAGACAGAAGTTTAGAACATTGCTGGATAAGAGCGAGTCTAATGGGACAGGATCAATGACACCTATTTCTAGGTCAATGGATTTCTCTTACATCGCAAAAGGATACCGAAACAAAGGAACATTCTGAAATTACTTTTAGGGGATTATTTGGGCGAAAAAAATTAATCGACATTTTAGAGATTTTTTGGGTGAAACAGTTTGAGACATTTTAGAGGGTGATTTGGGGTGAAACTCTGTGGTCGTTATAATACACAAGTACACAATATTAGATTAATGAGAGAATTATGAGTATGACCCATCAATGACTCTAACCACAATGGACCAAAACCTCCAGGGACCACCTCTCCCAACCCCCAAGACCCCTTCCCACCATTCCAAATTTTTTTAGGACAACCCCCAATTTCAATACAGAGACTCAAATTAAGAGTTAAAAATGTGTAAGAAAAAACCTAGAAGAACGTCAACATTGACCTCGTCTTTCAAGATTTGGACAAGCAGATGGTATGAGCATCCAATTCTGTTACTATTTACCTCACATTTTCAAATATAGCATTAACTATTTCTATTTACGTACCTTAGCGCATCAGCTATTCATAAGAACATCCATCAATAAAATCAATATTAAAAGAACCAACACATTAAAATTATACACAACGAAAACCTATATTGTCTAAGCACATTTTGACCGTTCTACTAAAATTCTTGGCTAGAAACACTTTGCAGACGCTCAGGAAACCTTAGAAAGTTCATTGTTTCTATAGTCCGGCTGTCATATAAAACATTTACGTATCACGTCAATAATTGACGTTGTAATTAGCTGAAAATAGAGAACACATTAATAGTCACAAAAAATAGACCGTTTTCAGACAGAACAATGCAAATGGGAAAAACAAGAAATGGGTTATAAAAGAATGAAATAAAAAACAATAACATTCCCAATTTAAGGGAAAATGAGGGGAGAGGACTCCAGGGGAGGAGAGAGTGTCTTTGAGGGACAGAGGGCCTTTTTATTGTCAACAGCTCAACATTAACTTTTTTCCGTTGTTTTATTTATAATTTATTTCTCATTGCACAAAGCAGTAATTTTCAAGAGTAGATTTAATGTTATTCAGCCTCCATCCGCTAAGGTACCGGCTCGGTCACTGTCTTGCCTTTGAGGAAGTGTCCAGTCCCCTGAATGGTTTGTCTGAGCTTTGACCCAGCCCCCCACGGCACATTTTCTCACCAAAAATATCAGGGTGAATCTTAATAAACCCAAAAAGAACCTTGTATTATACAAAATTGAGGCTCCTAGCATGCAACCCAAGGGGATAAGAGGGAGGGGGAGTGATATTAGCTGCAAATTTAAGACATATTAAGAGCTTTTAAGGAAATACACCTTTTTCATTATGATTTTTTGAATACCCCAAGACCAAGCAATACTTTTCAAAAGGCTTTATTATATTACTTCAGAACAAGTTCTTTTCTTAATATCTCTCCTAAAGCCATTTTACAAGTTGAAGTGATGGTACCGGCTCGGTTGCTGCCTTGCCTCTGAGGAAGTGTCCAGTCCCCTGAAGGCTTAGTCTGAGCTCTGACCCAACCCCCCAGGACACATTTTTTCACCCAAAATATCAGGGGGATTATAATATACGCAAAAAGAATCGTGTATTATAGAAAATCAGGGGTCCTAGCATGCAACCCAGGGGGGGGGGGGGGTAAGAGGGAGGTGAATTGATATTAGATACAAATTTAAGACATATTAAGAGCTTTTAAGGAAATACCCCTTTTTCATTAGGACTTTTTGCATACCCTAACATCAAGCAATACTTTTTAAAACAATTTTACAAGTTGAAGTACTCATCCTTTTCACCCACAACTTTACTTTACGACTTTTTTGAATATCCCAACACCAAGCAATACTTTTCAAAAGACTTTACTATATTATTTCAGAACAAGGTCTTTCTTAATATCCCTCCTAAGCCCATTTTACAATTAGAAGTGATGGTACCGGCTCAGTCGATGCCTTGCCTTTTGGGAAGTGTCCAGTCCCCTGAATGCTTTATCTGAGCTCTGACCCAGCCCCCCAGGGCTTGTTTTTTCACCAAAAATATCAGGGGGGATCATAATATACGCAAAAAGAACCGTGTATGATAGAAAATCGAGGATCCTAGCATGCAACCCATGGGGGTAAGAGGGAGGGGGAGTGATATTAGACGCAAATTTAAGACACGTTAAGAGCTTTTAAGGAAATACCCCTTTTCATTAAGATACAATTATGGATATTTCACCGCAAAAGTATTTCAATTTTCCTGATTAGAAAAAAAGCAGGGCTTTGACCCTCTCAGGAAATTTTCGGGGATTTCCTGCATGCAAAAACATGAAAATAGAACTACTTCTAGCAACATGCTACAACATAAAGCCACCTTAGATCAATACAGATACGTTTTATCATAAAAAATATCTGAAAAAGTTGAAGGTATAGTAAGAAAGGCTTGCAAAAACATGATAATATTACTAGTACTAACAACATGCTGTACTACTAAACCATCTAAGGTCAACAAAAGTACGTTTCATCGAGAAAATATTAGAAAATTTATAGATTATAGTATGAATGATATGCAAAAACATGAAATAATACTACTACTACTAGTAACTCACTGCAACATAAGGACACAAGAGGCCAATACAACTACGTTTTATTAAGAAAATATCTGAAAATGTTTAAGATAATAGTACAAATGGTTTGCAAAAACATGAAAATACTACTAGTACTAACATTTTTTTCCACTACTAAGCCATCTGAGGTTAAAAAAAAGTACGTTTTTTCGAGAAAATATTAGAAAATTTATAGATTATAGTTTGAATGACATGTAAAAACAAGAAATACTACTACTACTACTAGCAACTCACTTCAACATAAGGACACCGGAGGCCAATACAACTACGTTTTATCAAGAAAATAATTGAAAATGTTTAAGATATAGTACAAATGGTTTGCAAAAAACATGAAAATAGAACTACTACTAGCAACCTTCTACATACAACATAAAACCACCTGAGATCAATACAGATACGTTTTATCATGAAAATGATCTGAAAATTCTGAAGGTACAGTAAGAATGGCTTGCAAAAACATGATAATACTACTAGTACTAACAATTTGCTGTACTACTTAACCATCTTAGGTCAATAAAAGTACGTTGCATCAAAAAAAAATATTTGAAAATTTATAGATTATAGTATGAATGACATGCATAAACATAAAATACTCCTACTACTACTAGCAACTCACTGCAACATAAGGACACAAGAGGCAAATACAACTACGTTTTATTAAGAAAATATATGAAATTGTTTAAGATATAGCAAGAAAGGCTTGCAAAAAAACATGAAAATAGAACTACTACTAGCAACTTGCTGCAACATAAAGCCACCTGAGATCAATACAGATACGTTTTATCTTGAAAATATTTGAAAATGTTGAAGTTATACAGAAAATGGCTTGCCAAAACATGATAATAGGTTGTGAATATTCACCATGAAGAAAAAAACTTGCACTTTAGTTAAAAATTTGCTCAATGAAGTGAAGAAAAGTTCAAAGTTCACTTCGGAATTTTTTCAATGAAAAACAAATAAGTTATCGATCAATTCTAATTTTTTCCATGAAAATAAAATGGTTCCACTTCAGTTCTGATTTTTCTCAAAGAGACGAAACAATTTTAATTTCTGTTTCAAAGTGTTCATAGAAGATAGAAAAAGTTATACTTTAATTCTGAGTTTTCTCAAAGAAGTGCAAAAATGTTCAAGTTCCCTTCTGAATTTTCTTAATGAATAGAAAAAATTAGCTCAATTCTGAATTTTACCAAAGAAGAGTTACAGTTCAATTCTATTTTTAGTTACAGTTCAATTCTAATTTTCTCCAAAGAAAAAAAAGCTTCCACTTCAGTTCTGATTTTTCTCAGAGAGATGAAAAAAAGGATTAAAGTTCTGTTCTAAATTTCTCGTAAAAGATAGAAGAAATTCCACTTTAAATCTAAGTTTTCTCAATGAAGGAAAGAAAAGTTCGAGTTCTCTTCTGAAAAATTTCTCAATGAAAAAAGTTACGGATCAATTCTAATTTTTTCAAAATAAAGGGTTCCTCTTTTCATTTCGGAATTTTCTCAAAAAAGTTACAGATCAATTCTAATTTTTTCTATGAAAACAAAAAGGTTCCACTTGAGTTCTGATTTTTCTCAAAGAGATGAAAAATTTAAAGATCTGTTCTAAATTTGTCCATAGAAGATAGAAAGTTATACCGTACATGTGAATATTTTCACATGAAGATAAAAATTTAATGTCAAACGCTTAGAATGTTTATTAGAAAGTCGGAGACTTTATTTTCTTTGGAAAAATTAAAATTGGACTACAACTTTTTTCTTTTCTTTGAAAAAATTCAGAAGAGAACTTGAGCTTTTCTTCACTTCTCTGTGAAAACTCAGAATTAAAGTGGGAAAATTTAGAACAGAACTTAAAACTTTTTCATCTCTTTGAGAAAAATCAGAACTCAAGTGGAACCTTTTCATTTTCATAGAAAAATTTAGAATTGATCTGTAACTTTTTGAGAAAATTCCGAAATGAAAAGAGGAACCCTTTATTTTGAAAAAATTAGAATTGATCCGTAACTTTTTTTCATTGACAAATTTTTCAGAAGAGAACTCAAACTTTTCTTTCCTAAATTGAGAAAAATCAGATTTAATGTGGAACTTTTTATATCTTTTACGAGAAATTTAGAACACAACTTTAATTTTTTTTTTTCATCTCTTTGAGAAAAATCAGAACTGAAGTGGAAGCTTTTTTTTCTTTTAATAAAATTAGAATTGAACTGTAACTAAAAATAGAATTGAACTGTAACTAAAATAGAATTGAACTGTAACTCTTCTTTGGTAAAATTCAGAATTGATCTAACATTTTTCTATTCTTAAGAAAATTCAGAAGAGAACTTGAACATTTTTGCACTTCATTGAGAAAACTCAGAATTAAAGTATAACTTTTTCTATCATCTAAACGCACTTTTGTTGACCTCAGATGGTTTAGTAGTGCAGTAAGTTGTTGGTACTAGTAGTATTATCATGTTTTTGCAAGCCTTTCTTAATATACCTTCAACATTTTCAGATATTTTTCATGATAAAACGTATCTGTATTGATCTCAGGTGGCTTTATGTTGTACCAAGTTGGTAGTAGTAGTTCTATCTTCATGTTTTTTGTAATCCATTTGTACTATATCTTAAGCATTTTCAGTTATTTTCTTGATAAAACGTAGTTGTATTGGCCTCTGGTTTCCTTATGTTGCAGTGAGTTGATAGTAGTAGCAGTAGTATTTCATGTTTTTACATATCATTCAAACTATAATCTATAAATTTTCTAATATTTTCTCGAAAAAACATACTTTTGTTAACCTCAGATGGCTTAGTAGTGCAAAAAAATGTTAGCACTAGTAGTATTTTCATGTTTTTGCACTCCATTTGTCCTATATCTTAAACATTTTCAGTTATTCACTTGATAAGACGTAGTTGTATTGGCCTCTGCTGTCCTTTAGTTGCAGTGAGTTGCTAGTAGTATTAGTAGTAGTATTTCATGTTTTGCATGTCATTCATACTATAATCATAAATTTTCTAATATTTTCTCGATGAAACGTACTTTTGTTGACCTCAGATGGTTTAGTAGTACAGCAAGTTGTTAGCACTAGTAGTATTATGATGTTTTCGCAATCCATTCTTACTATACCTTCAACATTTTCAGATAGTTTTCATGATATAACGTATCTGTATTGATCTCAGGTGGCTTTATATTGCAGCAAGTTACTAGTAGTAGTTCTATCTTCATGTTTTTGCAAGCCGGAAATCCCCGAAAATTTCTTGAGAGGGTGAAAGCCCTGCTTTTTTTCTAATCAGAAAAATTTTAATAGTTTTGCGGTGAAATATCCATAAATTTATCTTAATGAAAAAGGGGTATTTCCTTAAAAACTCTTAATATGTCTTAAATTTCCATCTAAAAGCACTCCCTCTCCCTCTTACCCCACTGGGTTGCATCCTAGGACCCCCGATTTTCTATAATACACGGTTCTTTTTGCGTATATTATGATCCACCCTGATATTTTTGGTGAAAAAATGTGCCCTGGGGGGCTGGGTCAGAGCTCAGACAAAGCATTCAGGGGACTGGACGCTTCCTCAAAGGCAAGGCAGCGACCGAACTGGTAGCATCACTTCAACTTGTAAAATGGGCTTAGGAGGGATATTAAGAAAAGAACTTGTTCTGAAATAATATAATAATGCCTTTTGAAAAGTATTAATTGGTGTTGGGGTATTCAAAAAAGTCGTAAAGTAAAGTTGTTGGTGAAAAGGATGAGTACTTCAACTTGTAAAATTGATTTAGGAGGGATATTAAGAAAAGAACTTGTTCTGAAAAGATATAATAAAGCCTTTTGAAAAGTATTGCTTGGTGTTGGGGTATACAAGAAGTCGTAATAAAAAAGGGGTATTTTCTTAAAAGCTCTTAATATGTCTTAAATTTGCATCTAATTTAACTCCCCTCCCTCCTACTTCCCTGGGTTGCATGCCAGGACCCCCGATTTTCTATATTACACGGTTCTTTTTGCGTATATTATGATCCCCCTGATATTTTTGGTGAAAAAATGTGTCCTGGGGGGTTGGGTCAGAGCTCAGGCAAAGCATTCAGGGGACTGGACACTTCTTCAAAGGCAAGGCAGTGACCGAGCTGGTACCATCACTTCAACTTGTAAAATGGGTTTTAAAATGGATATTAAGAAAAGAACTTGTTCTGAAATAATACAATAAAGCCTTTAGAAAAGTATTGCTTGGTGTTGGGGTATTCAAAAAGTCGTAATGAAAATGAGTATTTGCTTAAAAGCTCTTTATATGTCTTAAATTTTCATCTAATATCACTCCCCCTCCCTCTTACCCCCCTGGGTTGCATGCTATGACCCCCTATTTTCTATAATACACTGTTCTTTTTGCTTATATTATGATCCACCCTGATATTTTAGGCGAGAAAATCTGCCCTGGGGGGCTGGGTCAGAGCTCAGAAAAACCCTTCAGGGGACTGGACACTTCTTCAAAGGCAAGGTAGCGACCAAGCCGGTACCTTAGCGGATGGAGGCTAGATAAAATTAAATCTACACTTGGAAATTACTGCTTTGCGCAATGAAAAACAAATTATAAATAAAACAGCGGAAAAAAAGTTAATGTTGATCTGTTAACCATAAAACGGTCTTCTGTCCCTCAAAACGCTCCCTCTTCCCCTGGAGTCCTCTCCCCTCATTTTCCCTTAAATTGCGCGTGTTATTGTTTTTTATTTCATTAGTTTATAACCCATTTCTTGTTTTTCCCATTTGCATTGTCCTGTCTGAAAACGATTTATTTTTTTAGCAAGTGTTAATGTATTCTACATCTGTACTTAATTACCACCTAAATTCTGGACGTGATGCATAAATCTTTCATATGACACCCGGACTATAGAAACAATGAACTTTCCAACATTTCATGAGCGTCTGCAAAGTGTTTCTAGCCAAGAATTTTAGTAGAACGGTCAAAATATGCTTAGACAATATAGGTTTTTGCTGTGTATAATTTTAAAATGTTGGTTCTTTTAATATTGATTTTATTGATGGATGTTTGAATGAATAGCTGATGCGCTAAGGTACGTAAATAGAAATAGTTATATTGAGGAAACATTTTAGGTCATGGAGGGTGGGGAAGTGGTAGGACTTTAAAAAAATGGGGTAACATTCTAAATGCTCTATTTGAAAATGTGTCGTAAATAGTAACAGAATTGGATGCTCATACCATCTGCTTGTCTAAATCTTGAAAGACGAGGTTAATGTTGAGGTTATACTAGCTTTTTCTTACACATTTTTAACTCTTAATTTGAGTCTCTATATTGAAATAGGGGGGTGTCCTCAAAAAAGTTGGAATTTTGGGAAGGGGTTTTTAACTCTTAATTTGAGTCTCTATATTGAAATTGGGGGGTGTTATCAAAAAACTTGGAATGGTGGGAAGGGGTCTTGGGGGTTGGGAAGAGGCAGCCCCTGGAGGTTGAGGTTCATTGTGGTTAGAGTCATTGATGGTTTATACTCATAATTCTCTCACTAATCAAATATTGTGTTCTTCCTCATTATAACGACCACAGAGTTTCGCCCCAAATAATCTTCTAAAATGTCTCAAACTGTTTCACCCAAACAATCCCTAAAATGTCGATTAATTTGTTTCGCCCAAATAATACCCTAAAAGTAATTTCAGAATTTCAGAATTTTCCTTTGTTTTGGTGTCCTTTTGCGATATAAGATAGATCCCTTGAAGTAGAAATAGGTGTCATTGATCCTGTCCCATTAGACTCGCTCTTATCAAGCAATGTTTTAAACTTCTGTCTGTATTCAAGAAACATCAAACATGTTGACCAACAAACAGAACCATGAAACAACATCATATCATATAACCAACAAACAGAACAGAGCTATGAAACATAAAACATGTTGACCAACAAACAGAACTATGAAACAACATCATATAACCATCAAACCGAACAGAACTATAAAAAAACATCAAATAAGTTGACCAACAAACAGAACTATGAAACAACATCAAATCATCAACCATGAATAACCATCAAACCATATAACAAACAAACCATAACCTTGAATAAATTATGTAAGCTTCGGACCTCCTGAAGGGTTCCTACTATTAAAACTTAAAACGAACAGAAATTATTCCGTATATGAAAGGGGATTTCCCCTTCTCAACGCCTCGCTCTTTACGCTAAAGTTAGGCCAACGTTTCCAACGTTTCATAAGCGTTTGCAAAGTGTTTTTAGCCAAGAATTTTAATAGAACAGTCAAAATGTGTTTAGACAATATAGGTTTTCACTGTGTACAATTTTAAAGTGTTGGTTCTTTTAATACGGATTTTATTGATGGATGTTTGTATGAATAGCTGATGCGCTAAGGTAGGTAAGTAGAAATAGTTATAATGAGGAAAAAGTTTAGGTCATAGGGGGTGGGAAAGGGGTAGGACTTTAAAAAAATGGGGTAACATTCTGAATGCTATATTTGAAAATGTGAGGTAAATAGTAAGAGAATTGGATGCTCATACCATCTGCTTTTCTAAATCTTAAAAGACGAGATCAATGTTGACGTTCTGCTAGCTTTTTTCTTTCACATTTTTAACTCTTAATTTGAGTCTCTATATTGAAATTTGGGGGGTGTCCTAAAAAAAAGTTGGAATGGTGGGAAAGGGTTTTCAACTCTTAATTTGAGTCTCTATATTGAAATTGGGGGCTGTCCTCAAAAAAGTTGGAATGGTGGGAAGGGGTCTTGGGGGTTGGGGAGAGGCGGCCCCTGGAGGTTGATGTCCATTGTGGTTAGAGTAATTGATGGTCCATACTCATAATTCTCTCACTAATCCAATATTGTGTACTTGTTTACTATATCGACCACAGAGTTTCACCCCAAATCATCCTCTAAAATGTCTCAAACTGTTTCACCCAAACAATCCCTAAAATTTCGATTAATTTGTTTCGCCCAAATAATCCCCTAAAATTAATTTCAGAATTTTCCTTTGTTGTCAGAATTTTTGCGATGTCAGAGAAATCCATTGACCTAGAAATAGGTGTCATTGATCCTGTCCTGTTAGACTCACTCTTATCCAGCAATGTTGTAAACTTCTGTCTGTATTCAAGAAACATTAAACATGTTGAACAACAAAAAGAACCATGAAACAACATCAAATCATATAACCAACAAACAGAACAGAACTATGAAAAAAATCAAACATGTTGACCAACAAACGGAACTATGAAACAACATCATATAGCTATCAAACAGAACAGAACTATGAAAAAAACATCAAACAAGTTGACCAACAAACAGAACTATGAAACAACATCAAATCATCAACCATGAATAACCATCAAACCATATAACTAACAAACCATAACCATGAATAAATTATGTAAGCGTCGGACCTCCTGAAGGGTTCCTACTATTAAAACTTAAAATGAACAGAAATTATTCCGTATATGAACGGGGATGTCCCCTCCTCAATGCCTCGCTCTTGACGATAAAGTTAGAATCTTTCTCACAAATCTATTTTTAAAACAATATAAAACTTTAGCGTAAAGAGCGAGGCGTTGAGGAGGGGACAGCCCCTTTCATATGTGTAATAATTTCTGTTCTTTTTAAGTTTTAATTTCGCTCCTTACTTTCAGTTAAAGGAAACTTGTTTTTTTTATTTAATTTCATAAGAAACACGATGAAAATATGTTTCTTTGATCCAAATGCATAGTTTAAACTAGTTTATACTCTTTTTTACACGATACCCGATGAAAATACGTTTTTATATTCAAATGTATGGTAAAAAATGCGGTGTACCTAATTTTTTATGAAACCAGAAGAAAATAACTTTTTTGTAAAGTCTGGTTGAAGATGTGTTGTCCTCGTTTTTGTATAAAACCCGATGAAAATGCATGTCTTTTATTCAAACATGTTGTTCAAAATGTCTTTTAATCTGTTTTGCATGAAACTTAAAGAAAATAGTTTTTTTTTATTCAAATCTGATTTTCAAAGGGTGTTGTTTTACTCTGTAAAACCCTGCGTGTTGTTGTACTGTTGTTTTACTCTGTCATTCTGTAAAAGTGTGTGTTTTGTGCTATTTAGCACAATATCCCATAAATGTACGTTTCTTCGATTTAAATGTCGGGTTCAAATTGTGTTTTACTCTGTTTTGCTTAAAGCTCAAGTAGTGGGGCCTCTGAGGTTTCAAGCACAGCCCACCTCCTTCAAATCCCGATCTGGACACTTTTTTTAACGTGTAGCACAGGACAATTAACGTTTGGTGTTGGCTATGTTGTTTGGTGGCTATATTGTTTGTTGGTTATGTAGTCTGATGGTTATGATGGTTATGTTTGATAGTTATGTTGTCTATGTTTGAGGTTTGTTGGTTATGTTGTTTGATGGTTAAGTTTTTTGTTGGTTATGTTTTTTATGTGATTTGGTGGTTATGTTTGTTGTTGTTTGATGGTTATGTTTATTGTTGGTTACGTCAGTTTTATATTCTTGGATTGTTATTTTGTTTGATGTTTGTTGGTTATGTTGATGTTGTTTGATGGTTTTGTTGTTTGATGTTTGTTGGTTATGTTGTTTGATGTTTGATGGTCATGAGTGTTGGCTATGTTAATTTTTGATTGTTATGTTGTTTGATGTTTGTTGGTTATCTTTATGTTTTCTTATGGTTATGTTGTTTGATGTTTGTTGGTTTTGATGGTTATGTTTGATGGTTATATGTGTTGGTTATGTTGATGTTTGACGGTTATGTTGTTTGATATATTTATGGCTGTGAATGCTGGTTATGTTGTGTTGGTTATGTGATTTGTTGTTTTTTGGTTATGTTTGTTGGTTGTTGCTTTATGGTTATGTTTGAAGGTTATGTTGGTTATGTTACGATGATTATGTTTGTTCGTTATGCGGTTCGATGGTTATGTTGGTTTTGTTGTTAGTTGGTTATGTTTGTTGGTTTTATTGGTTATGTTGTTTGATGGTTATGTTTGATGCTTATATTGTTGCTTTGGATATATTCGAAATAAATGGTGTTACTAGGCAAAATTCTCGTCTTGTTTCTAGGCAAAATTCCCAGGTACAAAAGACGCGTCCCCAGGTGGTAAAATCCATATTGTTTTCTATACGCTTATAAATGTCCAAACATACATCCCCTTGTTTTTTCCTCTTATACATGTGCAAACATATCTCCCCAGGTGCTAGAAGTCCCCCACGATGCATTTCTATTAAAAGCCATAGAGGACTTTTCCTTCAAAGATCCCCATGTGTTCTTAGTACGCTATAAATAGGCAGGATGAGGACATTTTCTCATCAGTCTTATATAACCGGTTGAAGAGAATACGAGCATCTAAAATAATGGATAACTCCTACAATAAAGTAAGTCACTTTCTCTATTAAAACCTTTTCCTTGCTCCGGGTTTTCGCTACACTCCCCCCCCCCCCAAATAAAAAAAAAGTCCTTCCACTATGCTTTGTTTATAGTCGTTTGAAAGCATAAAAAAATCTTCTTTTCACTGTTTAAATCCCCCCTCTCCCAATTCGTTACCATTTAATTCTTTCAATAGAGCTAATTCTCTTTATACTCAAAAAGTACCTTTTTTTCATTATGCGTTTAAACCCTTGGCATTCATCAAAATAGAATCGTCTCTCTTGCGGTCTATACAAAAACATATGTGAATGCGTCTCAAGAGGGGAGCATTGTAAATAAACATCGCAAGGAAAGGATTGCCGTCAATTATAGCAAATGAAGCATTACATAATTCTAAGTTGTCTGAAACATATCCTATTTTCTGCAAAATTAATGCGTAATAAAGATATTTTAGGACATGGAAATTACGTGCAAGGAGGAGGGGCATGTGGGGGGCGTAATAAAAAACATTTATTTCTCACTAATTCCACTTTATGCTACAATGGAAGGGGGGGGATAAGAAAAAGAGACAAACTTGGCCCTAAGAAGGTATTTTGAGGTTGGGATCCATTTAAATGTTCTTAATTTTGAAATCGTATTTTTTTCTTCTTTTTAAATTCCTGCGTATAAAGAGACGATTGCTTTTGCATATTATTTGATATCTTGATTTCTAAGCCTAGCTCTACCTCTCAAATTTTAGTTTTTTTGCATTCTTGAAAAAGGGGGGAGACCTATAATAAGAACCTATTATTTTTATTGTAATACATTTAAGCAGTCTCGTATAAAAACATTTCTAGCTTCACCATTGTATATTATTTAATTCTATATATTTTTTTGAAAAAAAGTTTCTTTTATTGTTGCCGGGAGCATGAAAACTAAGGTTTTTAACTTTGATTTTGAAGGCTAGGGGAGAAAGATAGTAAAACTAGACTCGATTTATCTAGAAACACATTTGATTATAAGAAAGAACTTATGCATCTTTTTACCTCCTTTATCATTACATGATCATCATTTAGGGGGCTCCGTTATTAAGATGGCTAGTTTTTATACTACATTATTTTTCTTTTCTAGGAATTCCCCGAGTTGGCAGCCCCAACGAAAAGGTCAAGGGAAGGTGCCACACCACTAAAACGGTTGGAGATGTCTATTCAATCCATACCCCATCTCTCCCCCCTTTCAGGCCGACAATGCCTGCGCAGCTTGCCCCTCATCATGAGATGCCTGACCCTTTGGTTGATCATGTCGAGTTAGAAATATCTTTTTATTGTGACTGTTCCATGTTTAATGGTCATTATCTTGAATTTGACTGTTATCATGAACCTACTACAGCTTGCTTAGACAGTGTGGATGCAGGAATAGACGAGAAAAATCTGGAGAAATGGAGAGAAAAATGAAGAGTAAATGTGGAGAAAAATCCTACCTGATATGGAGAGAAATCTTTACAGATTGCAAGTAAGCTCGCATAAGACAACGTTCAATATGACAGAAAAGGAAGAGGATGATAGAAAGAAGAGACGTAGAAAAGAGGGCTTTCTCTACAGAGATATCTCAAAATATAGTATAAAGACAGTGATAAAAACTCAAAGAAAAATGTCTATAAGGCAAGATATAAC
>NC_142807.1:28440592-28450745 GCF_049724085.1 Artemia sp. Qi Xiang Cuo | reverse complement strand
AATTTGCTTTAATTTTTATGCTGATTTTCAATGCTGTAATAAGTACAAAAGGAAATATTTGTAATATAATTTGTTTTCAGTAAAGCACCAATGACGTAGTTTGCTTTAGACTTAGAAAGTGAAAGAAGGAGGCAAAACCCAAACTCTTCTTTGTTTGTTTCAAGCTGGATTTGTATATTCCATTTAAGTTTCACTCGTTTTAAGATTTATTTACTCGTTTATATTAGTAAGTATTGTTTGTTTGTTGCTTATGGCAGTTTATTTAACTTCTGTTCGTTTTGGGTTTCATTTGTATCTCAGTAAAAAATTCTGCTGATTCTAAGCTTACATCACGTGTTCAGATCAAGCTATTTTCATTTTAAAATTTATTTATTTATTTATATTATTACCTGAAAAATGTTTTTTTGCTATGATTAATTAAAAAAAAAAAAATTCAATAAAATAAGTTTTTCAAAAAAAGTAACAAACTCCATTAAGCCAAAACAAACAAAATAGAATCAAATAATCTACCAAGAATGCAACTACCACAAATCAGTATCAATAAATACATGAAACCCAAAACAAACAGAAATTAAAACAAATAAAAGTCAAACTCAAAACGAGCAGAAAATAATATGCGTAGGGTTCTAAAGCCAAAGCCTTATGAAAGCCAGAATTTAAATTGTACTTTACTGAAAAAAATTCAAATGAATTT
The DNA here is from genome assembly GCF_049724085.1 of Artemia sp. Qi Xiang Cuo. NCBI lineage: Eukaryota > Metazoa > Arthropoda > Branchiopoda > Anostraca > Artemiidae > Artemia > Artemia sp. Qi Xiang Cuo. The sequence continues at coordinate 28,450,051 of NC_142807.1, read as the reverse complement.
ACAGAAAAAAATCTGCACTGCCAGTTTAATATACATATGCTGATATTTATTTTTTAGAATCTTAATCTAATTTTGATTTCATAAAGTTAGAAAAGTGAAAACATTTAAAAGAATTTTTTTTCAGTAAAGTACAAATTATATTCTGGCTTTTAGAAAGCTTGGGGTTTAGAACCCTACTAATAATAATTTCTGCTCGTTTTGAGTTTGACTTTTATTTATTTTAATTTCTGTTTGTTTTGGGTTTCATTTATTTATTGATACTGATTTGTGGTAGTTTTATTCTTGGTAGATTATTTGATTCTGTCTTTGTTCATTTTGGTTTAATGGAGTTCTTTACTTTTTAAAAAAACTGATTTTTCGAACAAGTTTTTTAATAAATTTCTGTTCGTTTTACATTGACATAGTCTTTTTCAGGGAGAAAGACTGAGCCTTTTCTAAAGTTAAACAACCATCCCTTCCGTAAAAACCTCAAATAACCCCAGAAATGTCAATGTGCCAGTTAAGAAAAAAAAAACTGTGTAGCCGATTTTAAAGCCGGGCCTCGGCACTCGGCATGTCGTAGGCTGTGGTAGGCATATATTGATTCTCGTTGTAAGTAGTAGCCTCCTACTGAGTCAGCTTTGCTTGCTACTCTTTCCTTCGGAAAACAGATTGCTCCCCAGGGGACAAATAGAACGTTGAAGGGTCCGAATGACTTGTAATCAGCATTTACGTAGTTTTTGGTGTCTTTGTAGGTTTGTACTGGGTTTTATGCCACATTTTGTTGGTGTCGAAGATTGTGATGGCGCTGTTCTTCTAACGTAAAATTTATTTCAGTTTGACCTTCATTTTTGGCTCGTTCTGATTTTTTGCCGTCGCTTGTCTTCTAACAGCATAATTCTATTTTTCGCTCCTTTTTTTACACGTTCTGATACTCGCTTTTTCGTGGTTACTTGTAGTTCTCACTGCCACTTATCTTTTAACCACATGTTTCATTGTTGTCGCTGTGGTATATCTTATAGCCTTATATTTCTTTGCTCTTCGCTTTTGTTTTTGAGTAGTTGTGATTCTTGCTGCCGCTTATCTTCCAACCGTATGTTTTTTTTTCTTCACTTTTATTTTTAACTCGTTGTAATTTTTGCCGATGGAAGTATTCTTACTGTATATATTTGTTCTTCATTTTCATTTTTCATTACTTTAGACATTTTGAATATCCTTTACCTTAGCTGCTCGGATTGGTCTTGTCCCGTTTGATGGTCAATGTTGTTCATTTGTCCTCTATGCATTATGAAACTACTTAAAAAGCCTTTATCAAATACGCTAATTAGGCTTGGTATTTTATACTGGGCCATGTTCCTTTTGTAATGTTTCATGTGTCACAGATGTAATTCCGGTAATTTGATTTCATTAAGTTCATTTTGTTGCGTTGAAAACAATAAGCTTACTGGTGTTTACTCTGTCGTATCTCTCTTTTTATGCTATTAATTAAAAGAGAAAATTTTTCCACGAAATAAGTTTTTCAGAAAAAAGTAAAGAACTCCATTAGACCAAAAATGAACTAAAATAGAATCAAATAATCTACCAAGCATACAACTACCGTAAATCAGTATTAATAAATATATGAAACCCAAAACGGACGGAAATTAAAATAAATAACAGAGTCAAGCTCAAAATGAGTGGAAATTAATATGAGTAGGGTTCAAAACCCCTATGCTTTCTAAAAGCCAGAAAATAATTTGTACTTTACAGAAAAAAAATTCAAATGAATATGCATTGTCACTTTAACATAAACATGCTCATATTTATTCCTTAAAATCTTGATTAATTTTTGATTTCTTAAAGGTATAAAAGTGAAAACATTTAAAATAAATTTTTTCTGTAAAGTAGAAATTATATTCTGGCTTTTACAAAGCATAGGGGTTGTAGAATTTGTGGTACTTGTATGTTTGGTAGATTATTTGATTCTATTTTTGTTCATTTTGTTCAATTTATTAATGTATGTAAAACTGTTAGGGTTTTTGAAACAACATGGCACTTTGCCGTGGTGTAATCTATTTAATGGTAAGTATACCTATACATAGTTGATCTTGCTCTAAATTGATAATAGATAATTGCTATAAATATATAATTTAAATATGGTCGTTTTTATCCAACAGTTTATTGCTTTAGCTTCGGCAACCACACCTTTGATATGTCGTATGAATTTTTTCGCAAATTTTTTGATTTTTTTATTTTTTTCAAATATAACGAGATTATTATAAATGCATTGCCATCCTCAGAAAGTAAAAAACTATAGCATCCATTTTGTGGCAGTTATAATGGAAGTAATATACTGCTTCATTATAATGTCTTGAAGTAAGTACCGTACCTTTTTTTTCAGTTTATGCTCAAAACCTACTAACTGATGATGATGAAGATGCAGCAAATAGACAGTTTTTTGGAGGTAATATTTTTTCAAAGTTAGATAGTTTATTGTATCTGCCGGCCAAATGTTCATAAAATTTACCACTTTATGTTCTGGGCTCGGTAGTCCATCTTTAATGCGTTTGAAGTTTGACTTGATTACTCATTTTAATTTCTTCTCAGTTACTCATTAATTTTGATGAAATTCGTCTTTTCATAGTGATTTCTGTCATTTAAAAAATCGGCTTACCATCAGTGATCATCATTGATTATCATCACATTATTAATTACTACAGTTCATTGTATGTTTTTCTTACAATATTTATTTCTTTATTATTGGTTCATCTTCTTATCTTTTGTGTGACGGGTTTCCGAATATACAGATATATATATATATATATATATATATATATATATATATATATATATATATATATATATATATATATATATATATATATATATATATATATATATATATATACATATATATATATATATATATATATATATATATATATATATATATGTATATATGTATATATATATATATATATATATATATATATATATATATATATATATATATATATATATATATATATATATATATATATATATATATATATATATATATATATATATATATATATATATATATGTATATATATATATATATATATATATATATATATATATATATATATATATATATATATATATATATATATATATATATATATATATATATATATATATATATATATATATATATATATATATATATATATATATATATATATATATATATATATATATATATATATATATATATATATATATATATATATATATATATATATATATATAACTATCTCAAACTTTAACTATCTCAAAACTTTCTAAATATAACTCAAAACTTATCTCAAAACTATCTAAATATAACTATCTCAAAACTTTGATAGGGTAGCTTTGTGGAAAAAGGGGCACGCGAGGGGGGATAGCCGCCCTCTAATCTTTTAGATCCCTTAAAAAGGACACTATAACTTTTGATTTCAGATCAAATGAGTCCGCTCCTGATATGCTAGAATCACTCTTTCGAAATGATCAACCATGGGATGAAAAACACGAACAAACAAAAAAAGAAACACGTATCGGTGATCTTTCTTTTGGCGAAAAACACAAAGTTCCACATGTGTGTATTTAGGAGCTTGAAAACTCTACAGTATGGTTCTCAGATATGCTGAACCTGATGGTGTAGTTTTCATTATGATCGCTTAACGTTTTGGAGGCATATCCTTTCTTTTTTTAAGAACGGGGCGAATTTTCTCAGTTTTGTAACTTTTGATGGGTAATATTAAACTTACTGATATTTATATATTTTGAATAAGCATAAAACTTCGGTTGTTTTAAAATATCTATTGTTATCAAAACTCTGATTTTTAGAGTTCCCGTTACTATTGAGCCGCATCACTCCTTACTCACAGTTCATTAACGTAAACTTTTTGATAAGCTGAAATTAATGAAGCGTAGAAATATTTATCTAAACTCGATGTTGCTTTAAGAAAAAATATACTAGCAAGGCCCCTGAGAGTCTGAAGCTAAATCTTTTGATTTTCAATAACTTTAAATTGATTGACTGTCTCATAATTTTAATACGAATACATCTCGGCCATATATGGACCAAATTTATTGTTTTTTGCCACAAAATGGAAGAAGACCCCACTACCAGGCGACGTCATATCGTTTCCTACTTAAATACTTCAATAGAATATTAAATTTCAATCCGATTGTTCTCTCCCCTAATATCCTAAGTCTAAGGGTTCGACACGATGATTCTAGAGTAAAAAAGGGAAAAAACGCAAGTCCGTGACCAATCTTCTTAAAGAACTACAAAGTTTGGTACTTTTATCTATAGGAACTTGAAACCTTTATTTGATGCTGTACTTATATGTTTAACCTTATAGTATAATATTCACCAGTATGAGTCTTCTTCTTTGGAGTTTTCTCCCTGCTATTCTAAAACTCACAAATTTTCTTAAGCATGTAATTTTTGATGATTAGTTTTGAATTTAATGAACTTGATGCATTTGAAATCATCATAAATAGGAGGCGATCCTTTTGATGTAAACATTATTGTCAGAAATTCTTCTTAGAGGTAGGCCTATGGTTACTATAAGCACGAGTCAATTTATACATACAGTTTGTTATCGTGAACTTGAACTGTTTGATAAACATTTTGCCCTCCCGGAAAATGTCACGCTTTTGGAGTGCAATTTGTGACGTTTGCTCCATTTTTATTTGTGTTCTACCCTTTTTGCTTGAAACATATTTTTAATTGGGTAGAAAAACGCTGTACTCAAACTATAATTTTTGAAAAAAAATTAATGGACAATAACTGAAGATAAGCCTTGGAACCACGAGGAGAATTATTGGCTTTATAATTCCCCAAATGGGATTAGAAACAAACAGCATGAAATTGTATTTGAAATAAAGTTAAATGAGGACTACTAGCTCGAGCAAAGTTAGGTATTAATTTGCTAGAATACGATTCTAAGGGATTGAGATGACAGCCATAGGCAGCGACCCGAGTTGGAGCCTCACGTCATCAGCTCTTTCCAGCAAATTCCGACCCTTGGCAGATGCAAATGAGCTTTCATTTCGCAGGGACTGTGGTTTGGCATTCGGCCTCTGCGCTCTCGCTATCACGGTGACACCTTTCCTTTTTATTTTGTTTTCATAGATTTTTATTTTATTTTTTTACAGTTTCGCAACCAATAAGAAAAAATTTGTCTATCTTTCACTCAGTGTGTACTCCTTTATTTGTTGGTTTGTTGAGAGAAAACTTCACAACGATCAGAGCTAAAAACGGGAAATTTAATTTACTGTCTGATTTTGACCTACAAAATAAAATCAATATCTATAAACATTAAAGAAAAATAGGCTAAAAATAAAGGAAGAAACTGGAAATCAGAAACCTGAAAGTTTTCCCCATAGTCTCTAGCGTTTTCCAAATAATTTGCCTGTTTTTTTTTTCACGACCATTTCTTTAATTTCTCAAGGACGTCCGCAAAACCAGCACGGCTCTTGGACAAAACACAGATTCTTGCAAAAAAAAAAAAAATTTTAAGAATCACACCTCTTCTTATATGAACAGGATTTATGACGGATGTCCAATAAATTATCAAAGATCCAGGTTATTACTTTTTTTTATTATTATGGCATAGGTGAGTGCTTTTATTGTTTTCTTTATACTTTCTTTAGTTAATACTTCAATCGTAATACTTGTATTTTAATGCTTTTATTTGTCCAGGATATCGACCATACAGAGGCTATGGATATCGTGGATTTGGTGGTTATGGTTATCGTGGTGGATATGGCGGCTACCGTGGTTTTGGAAGGCCATTCTATGGATAGATTCTGTCTCATTACAAGATTCTTTTTACTGTTTCTTTTGTATAATTTACGCATTCTTTCAGTTCATTTGTTACGAATAAACGTTCAATTTTGCTCTTTTGTAATTCTTTTTCTTTTTTCTTTGTTTTTAATAGCCAGGTAAACTTACTATAAAATGACTGGTAACTATTTTGTTACTGAATCGAAATATAAAATTACTGACTGAGCGATAGTAACCCATAATTTATATAAATAGACTTCGGTGCATACCAGAATTATAACTTTAGATCAATCTTAGGGTTTCTCCTCACCAAATTTTTGCACATTAGAAATTCAAAGTAGAAATTTTCGTCCAAACAAATGGAGAAATTAAGAATACAAAAAATCTAACAGAATGAATCTGATTAAAAAAAAGTGAAGGATATTGCCCTACGCAGTATACTAAAATTTTTACAGCAGAAACAAGATTTGGATAGTTTTGAGAAAGGCAAATTAATAGTGATTAATGTCTCCATTTATTTTTCTCCTGTGGAACATCGTTTGGAGACAACACTCTCGCTTTCCCTCAAACAAAGAGCCATAAGCCTTGAATATATTATTTATTTAATATTTATTTATTTCTTCTTTTTTTTTCAAGTCTAAAACCTACTGCGTCATTGGCGCTTTACTGAAAACCAATTTTATTACAAATGTTTTCTTTTGTACTTAATATTGAAAATAAACATTAAAATTATAGTAAAATTTTGAACTGATGAGCTTTCAGCAATTAATATCATTATACATCAAATATTCAGTTTAACTTATTAGTTGTTTCTAAAGTTGTTCAAGACGAATATAGTTTCACTATAAACAATAGTTTGGATACTGTCCCCTTCCTTAACTGTAAATAAAAACCAAAAGCCTACTGCGTCATTGGCGCATTACTGAAAACAAATTATATTACAGATATGTTCTTTTCCAGTTCTTTCAGCATTGAAAATGAAAATAAAGTCACAGTGAAAAAAATTCTTGAACTGATGGATCTTTAAACAATTCCTTTAAAATGAGCCATTGAACAACTCTCTACGATGTTCCAGTGCCAAGCTATCTGTGGAAAAAAAATATGCCGTTTAGGCAGAATGTTGTAGTAGCTGCCATTTTTCTTGATTTTCAAGCCAATATATTTCCCTTGCTGTTCAAGCCAAGGGGACAGAAAGTTTCCAATACTGGGGTTTCGGACAAGGCAGTTCTAGTGGTGTACTTTTTGTTTTGATCTGACTTTTTTTTAGGAGTTATTGGTTTTTATGCTTCTTAACATTGGACGTGATCGTCTCTTACTAGGTTGCTAGCTAGCACTGCAACCCAGATTTAAAGTCAATTTCCATTTTGTCATTCTTGATACTGCAATTTCTTCTCTGGATGAAAGATTTCAAAAGTTAGACGAGATTACTTCTATAATCGGATTTCTCTACAAAATATCCAAGGAAATGCCGCAACAACAAAGTCCCTGATGGACGATTGTATGAATTTACAACATTTCCTCTCAAACAAAGAAGCTAAAGACATTGAAAGCCACGAACTTTGCAATGAAGCTCAAGCCATTGCTACGAGAGTGCCCAAGAATCCAAATACAGAAGATGTTCTTAACTTCATCATAAGCAATGGCCTTAAAGATTGTGCCCAAAATTTGTCCGTGGCCTTACAGATTTTGCTGACTTTGCCTGTGTCTGTTGTTGTGTCTATGTCGTAGTTTTTCAAAATGAAAACAAATTAAAATTTATATTCGATCCACCATGACGCAAGAAAGGCTTCAAGGACTAGCCACACTATTAGTAGACCAAGACTTGGCAGAAGACACCGACTTGAACGGACTGGTGACTTCTTTCATAAAGATGAAATTAAGAAAAATTGAATTGTGAACTGTAGACCTTCTTTCTATTAAGTTTTCACTTTTCTCCATGATCTACGGAAACTTTTAGAATTAAAGTTATATTTTCTGCAAAATTATCGATTTTCTTTGATAAGTTCCTGTTATGTACCTAATGAAATAAATAATCTGACACTAAGGGTTTCGCGTATAATAATCTATCATAATTATGGTTGTACTGATAGCCAGACAGGTTAGATTTTCCTTGTTAAGTATTCTTTATATTGTTTGTATTTGTATATTTAATTTGTGATTGTGTGTAAATTAATGTAACAGTCTCGTTAAGTGCAAAAAAAAAGGAAGTGGTGCTTTTGGGTAAGGGTTCAGTTGAGGTGGAAAATGGAAACAAAAGATGTAATTGTGGGGGGGGGGGTAAACAAATATCTTGCTTAGGGCGTCAGGATAAGTTGCGCTGGCCCTGCTAGTTACCCTCATGTTTTATTTTAACCAGACATTTGTGTTTGGCTATTTTAATTTTGGTTCATTTTGGGGTTTCATTTGTTCTTTAACAGTAGCTTTTTGAGTTGAGTCTAAATCATTATTTGACTGAATTTCTGCTAGTGTTAAGCTAAGCATGGCTCTTAACTTTTCTCTGAAAAATTCTTTTTCGAAGTGGTTTTTAAATTAACTTAAAAAAAACAGAAAATTTGGCTTAATCTGTTTTTTCTGAGTCTTTTGAGCATAAATGCCATTAACTCACCAAAAACAATGTCACCTAGAGACTCTGATTACTCCAAAATTACATAGAACTGTGTTCCTTACTTTAAAGCAAGGTCTTAAAATTCTCAAAAATCGGAGCAGTAAATTTTAAAGCTACGTCTCAAAATACCGCTTTTAAATTGCCTGCAAAAAGTATATGCACAAGAAAACCATACTCTTCGGATTTATCATTAGCAGAGATTCATGAAAACTAATCGGAGTTTGAATGAGCAGTCTAATCCTTGACAATAGTGCTCCATCGCACAATAATAGTTTGTTGATCGATACAGTTGGTACAATGTAATATTTTGGCTTCATACATTACTTGCCGATAAAATGAAGTAATAAAACAGTTCGTGGTAACGAACTGTAAGTAAGGAGCGACCCGGCTCAATGGTAACCGAAACTCTAGAAAACGGGTTTTTGATGCCAATAGATATATCAAAAGAATCAGATTTCAATGCTGATTTCAAATATATAACTTTCATCAAGTTTAGAGCTACCCATCAAAAGTTACGCGCCTGAGAAAATTTGGCTGATTTTCAAAAAAAGGGGAAAGACCCCTAAAAGTTATAGAACCTTAATGAAAATCACACCATCATATTCAGCGTATGAGATAACCCTACTGTCGAGGTTTCAAGCTCCTTTCTACAAAAATGTGGATTTTTGCATTTTTTGCCCGAATAAATAACAGGGATGGTTTTTTATTTTTTTGTTTTTTTGTTTGTTTTTTTTTTTTTTTTCCCCAGGGGTGATCGTTTCGACCCATTGGTCCTAGAATATCGTGGGAGGGCACATTGGAATGAAAATTAAATGTTCTAGTGCCCTTTGTAAGTGACCAAAAAAAAAGGAGGGCAACTAGGCCCCCTCCCCCGCTTATTTTTTTACCAAAGTCACCCGATCAAAATTTTGAGATAGCCATTTTGTTCAGCATGGTCGAAAATATGATAAATATGTCTTTTGGGATGACTTAATCCCCGAAGTACCCAGAGGGAGGGCTAAAAGATATGAACTTTACCCAATGTTAACATATAGTATTGGTTATTCGGAAGTATACAGAAGTTTTCAGGAGGTTT
>NC_142807.1:28343092-28435592 GCF_049724085.1 Artemia sp. Qi Xiang Cuo | reverse complement strand
TTATGTTCCCCCAGGGCATAACTTATAACCCTTGCCCTGAAGACTGTGGGGGAAGTGTCCTGCTCAAATACGAGCTCGTAGTCCTGCTCGTATATAATTTCCTGAACTTTAAACTGCATGGAACAAAATAGCTATATAAAAATTTTGATTGGATGTGTTTGGGGAAATGGTTGGCGTGGAAGGAGTGTTAGTTGCCTTCCAATTACTTTTGACTTTTAAAAAGGGAAGTAGCCATTTCAATTTCCAATTGAATAAGCCATTTTTGAAGTTTCTACGACAACGCTATCTATAAAAACCTTATATGCCCCAAGGGCATAACTTACAACCCTTGCCCTGAGCGCGGTGGGGGGGGAGGGGGTTTCATCCACAAAGACCTAATTTTCAGAACTTAAAACTAAGTTGAACAAAATGGCTATCTAAAATTTTGATTGGATGTGTTTGGGGAAAAGGTGGCCGTGAGAGGGGGGTTAGTTGCCCTCCAGTCACTTTCTACTAATAAAAAGGGCACTAGCTCTTTGAATTTCCAATCAAATGAGCCTTTTTTGAAGTTTCTACGACCAGGACTTCTATCAAACCTTATATGCCCCCAGGGCATAAATTACAACCCTTACCCTGAAGGCTGTGGGGGAGTGTCCTCCTCAAAAACATAATTTCTATCTGGAAATCAACTACGCTGAACAAAATGGTTATCTCAAAATTTTGATTTGATTTGTTTCGGGAAATGGTGTCGAAATCTTTTTCGACTATGAAAAAGGGCACAAGCCATTCCAATTTCCAACTGAATGAGCCCTTTTCGAAGTTTCTACGACAACTTCTTCCATACGATGTGTCCTGGTCTAAAGGAAAAAAACAATAGATAATACATTATGCCAACATCGTTCTCGGGGCATAACTTAAAACCCTTGCCCTGAGGGTTGTGGGGGAGTGTCCTCCTCAAAAACATATTTTCTATCAGGAAATTAACTACGCTGAACAAAATGGCTATCTCAAAATTTTGATTGGATGTGTTTGGGGGAATGATGGGTGTGTGTGGGGGGAGGGGGCTCGTTGCCCTCCAATCCTTTTTGACTATTAAAACGGGCACTAGCCATTCCAATTTCCAATCGAATGAGCCCTTTTCGAAGTTTCTACGACAACTCCTTTGATACGAAGTGCCCTGGTATGGAAACCAAACAAAAATACATTGTGCCAACATCGTTCTTTACTTAGGCACCACGATTGCGCTGCCTATGATAACAAAAGAAAACAATAAAATAAAATCCAATAATTACAAAATGAAATCAATATTGAACTAAAACAGTATCTTTATACACTAGATGATGGTAGACACGTATCTTTTGACAGGAGAATATAACTCGTACATCTTTTGAAAAGGTGATTCTCCGGGATGGATATGATGTCATATTTAAGTGACTCTGTTGCTTGATTTCCTTTGGCTCGTTCTTTACTATACGATTTGATAACTCGAAATTCTAATTTGAAAGAAAGGAACAATTAAAAACTTCTAAAGAATCGTCTAAAACAGAAGGAGATTTGGTGGATTTTGAAAGTTCTATTAGGCAAGATGGATGGTTTTTTTTAATTGAAAGATGAATTAAGTAATCCAGAATATATTTTTCTTGTTTTCCAGACTATAAAAAAAAAATTATATTTCTGTTGATACAAGCTCAATTGTTTGTGGTGCCTTTACAACCCACTAGATATTTTAAATGAGCTTAAATTAGAATTAGCACCTTTGTAAAATTGCGATTTTTTGTTATTGGACCTCTAACTTTTGCCTTGGGTTGTCTTTTGTCATTATGAAAAACATAACTCCGAACCTTTGTTTTTTTAACAGAGGCTGATTAACAAAAGGTATGGTAAGCATTGATGCCCTTATCCCTGTCATAATTCTAAAACCGATTATCATAACTATCATTTTCAATTTTGGCATGACCCTGCTGTCGCTTATCTTTTAACCCCATTTTTCTTTCTTCTTTATTTTGAATTTTAATTATTTCAGACAATTTGCCTATGCCCTTTACTTTAGCTGCCCTTATTGGTCTAGGTTTACACCTCAAACAATCACCCAGCTAACTGAGTCCAATGCAATGGTTTGTTGTTCTAATGATTGTCTTTAATATATAAGAATATCGGTCTGTTGTTCTGGGGGTGTATATAAGGATATTGGACAAGGCAGTTCTAATGGTGTATGGGTTTTTGTTCTGACTCTAGTTTTTGGAGTTAAGGGCTATTTTATTCTTCACTATGGGACGTGATCGTCACTTACTAGGTTGCTAGCTACCGCTGCAACCCAGGTTGGTTGCTACCACTGCGTCCTGGATACTGCATAATACTTCAGTTACTATGAACTATAGTTCGTTCTTTATTGTAAAGCACATGGTCTATAGACGGCAAATGGGATCATCTGTATCAGGGTTGTAGAGTCATCCGAAACTTAGAAAAGATCAAATTACGGCATCTAGCAACTAAATGTTGGTATAATATGAAATCATGCATGAACACATCTTCTGCTGGAAAATTAGTGAACATATTTTTTTTGACATTTTTGGCCTTTTCGGTGTTTTTTTTTTAACTTTTGGCTATATTTTGGGGATTTTGGGATATAGGATTTACAGATTTTTATTAATCTAGTTAAATTATTGCAGACTTTTTTCAGCATCTGACAACGCAGGAGGGAGAAAGGATATTTGCAGTTGGTCGTTATCAGCACCAGTGTTTAATCATACTATTTTGGTAAATTCTAATTTTGAAGAACTCCTTTCTAACTACGCTTGTACCTGTAAGATAAACACGGTTTGAACTTTCAGCTGGCTAATTCTGTAAGTCAAAGTGAAGTAAAGACTTCTAGCAGATTTTCTTGTGCTTTTTTATGAACGGTATTTCGAAAGACTTGGATAAATTGGTTGATACTGTTATGGGTCTGAAAGATGTACATTGGTTGAAAGTTTTCGTTTTTCCGGAATAGGAGTAAAAATTCCCACGCAGAATGTTGATGGAACCAAACCTTGTGTAAAAATTATCTGCAGTAGTAACGTGAGTTCTTCTAAAAGTGTATAACTACTATTTTTGATATGGAGAGCATGAATTTTATACATCGTGACAGCTTTGGCTTAAGGTGCTAACTATTTGAAAAACTATTTCTTTTTTTAATTACAAAAGGAAATATATGTAGCAATTTACTTTAAAATGAGCTACTAAACAGCTCTCTATGATATTCCAGTGCCCAGCTAGCTGAGCAGAAATAAAAAACGGAAAAAAAGATGCCGTCGATGCCGAATTTCGCAGTTCAAGCCGGTTTTCTTGTTTTTCAAGCCAACATATCTTCTTTGTTGTTCAATCCAAGTGACTGTAAGTTTCCTATATAGGAGTTACGAACAAGGTGGTTCTAATAGTGTACTTTGTGTTTCAATCCAACATTATTTTTAGGAGTTATGGGTTATTGTGTTTCTTAGTATAGGACTTGATCGTCTCTTACAAGGTTGCTAGCCACCGCTGCAATCGGGACTAACGTATGCCGTGGTTTGCTCTTTACTAGGTTTCAGATTCTCTACAGCCATGATAACAAGGAAATTGACATAATCCCGGTTTATATTAAACTATACAAATCCTTAATATAAAAAAACTTCAAAAACGCAAAAAAAACTTGTTCATATTCATTTTTGTACATTTTGTTTATATTCAATTTTGGTATATTCATTTTATATTCGTTATTATGATTCGGACAAAAATTTTGGGGGAGGGGGGCTCAAACCCACTAAACCCTCTGGATACATCCTTGAATGTTATTAATTTCCTTTAAAATGAGCCATTGAACAACTCTCTATGATATTCCAGTGCCAAGCTATCTATGGAGTATAAGGTTTAAATACAACTTTACCACGAACTGTTTGATTGCTTCAAACATCAAATATCTTTGAAAAGATAGCAGTATGAAAAGACATCAAAAATACAGTTTTTAGTGGAAAAATTTATCATATTTTAAAAATAATTTGTTTTAGTTGCAAAAGATTTTTAACCCAATTAATTTCCTTTAAAATGAGCCATTGAACAACTCTCTACGACGTTCCAGTGCCAAGCTATCTGTGGAAAAAAAAGAAAGAGAAAAAGATGCCGTTTGTGGAGAATAACGTGGTTAAAGTCAATTTCCTTGATTTCTCAAGCCAATATATTTTCTTTGTTATTCAAGCCAAAAGACGGTAAGTTTGCTATATATAAGTTTTGGACAAGGCAGTTCTAATAGTGTACTTCTTGTTTAGATCTGAATCTTTTTTTTAGGAGTTATGGGTCTTTATATTTCTTAACATTGGACGTGATCGTCTCTTAATAGGTTGCTAGCTACCGCTGCAACCCGGATTGCTAGCTTCCACTGCAACCCGGACTACCGCTGCAACCCAGAACCAGCGCAGATCTCCTATATAAGTATATTACGGTTCTAATAGAGTATACTATTAATGAATATTTCAATTACTATGAGCTAAGGGTCGTTCTTTATTATAATATGTCTATAAACTTCATCATTGTGATAACACCCCTTGCTGTTTTGTTTTGCTCTCTCAACTTTTACTTCTAGATATGCCTGTTCGGTTGAATACCTTTGTATTTCTCTTTTCAAGATGCTATCCCTGTTTTTTGTGTAGTACTGTTTTTTTAACTTGCGTGTAGCTTGCTTCGATTTAACTAGCCACTCCAATTTCCAACTGAGTGAGCCCTTTTCGAAGTTTCTACGACGACTCCTTCGATACGAAGTGCCTGGGTATGGAGAAAAAAAAAACACATTGTGCCCAAAATGTTCTTTACTTAGGCAGCGCTAGCGCGCTGTCTATGAAAAGGTGGGCGTGAGAGGGGGGTTAGTTACCGTCCAATCACTTTCAACTATTAAAAAGGCCACTAGCCCTTTGAATTTCCAATCAAATGAGCCTTTTTTGAAGTTTCTATGACAACACCTTCTATAAAAACCTTAGATGCCCCCAGGCCATAACTTAAAACCCTTGCCCCGAGGGGTGTGGGGGAGTGTGCTCCTTAAATACATATTTTCTATCTAGAAATCAACTACGCTGAACAAAATAGCTATCTTAAAATTTTGATTGGATGTGTTTGGGAGAATGATGGGTGTGGGTGGGGGGGCTAGTTACCCTCCAATCACTTTCGACTATTAAAAAGGGCACTGGCCCTTTGAATTTCCAGTCGATTGAGCCTTTTTTGAAGTTTCTACGACAACGCCTTCTATAAAAACATTATATGCTCCCAGGACATAACTTAAAACCCTTGCCCTGAGGGTTTTGGGGGAGTGTCTTCCTCCAAAAGATATTTTCTATTTGAAAATCAACTACGCTAAACAAAATGGCTATCTCAAAATTTTGATTGGATGTGTTTGGCGGAATGATTGGCGTGGGGGGGGCTAGTTGCCCTCCAATCACTTTCGACTATTAAAAAGGCCACTAGCCCTTTGAATTTCCAATCGAATGAGCCTTTTTTAAAGTTTCTACGACAACGTCGTCTATAAAAACCTTATATGCCCCCAGGGCATAACTTAAAACCCTTGCCCCGAGGGTTGTTGGGGAGTGTCCTCCTCAAAAATATATTTTCTATCTGGAAATCAACTACGCTGAACAAAATGGCTATCTCAAAATTTGTAGTGAATGGGTCTGGGGTAAAAAGGGCGTGGGGGGGCTAATTGCCTTTAAATCTCTTGACTCTTAAAAAGTGAACTAGAAATTTTAATTTACAATCAAATGAGCTCTCTACGAAGTTTGTACAAGCATCCCTTTCATAAGACCCGTCCATGCCTTTAGGGCATAACTTAGAACGCCTTCCCCCGGGCCCTGGGGGGTTGTATTGAAACATGGCCCCCGGGCCATGTTGTATTTTTCTTATCCGACCTTTGAAATATTTTTTTTTTACAAAATATCTATTTCAACATTTTCATCAGATGGGTTTGGAAAGAAGGCGTGGGGGGGCTAGTTGCACTCGGATCTCTTTTAACTATTTAAACTTAACTCAAACTTTCAATTTCCAATCAAATAAGCCCTCTCTGAAGTTTATATGAGCATCCCTTTCATAAGAATCATACATGCCCCAGGG
The DNA here is from genome assembly GCF_049724085.1 of Artemia sp. Qi Xiang Cuo. Classification (NCBI taxonomy): domain Eukaryota; kingdom Metazoa; phylum Arthropoda; class Branchiopoda; order Anostraca; family Artemiidae; genus Artemia; species Artemia sp. Qi Xiang Cuo. The sequence continues at coordinate 28,429,508 of NC_142807.1, read as the reverse complement.
TATAACTTACAAGGCCTGCCCCCGGGCCCTGGGGGTTTTGTCGACACAAAAAATTTTGCCGACATCTGAGTTTTTGTTATCTGACTTTTGAACAATTTTTAACTTTATGGCTGTCTCAAAATTTTATCGGACGCAGTCGGAAAAAAAGGAGCTTGAGGAGGGTAGTTGTCCTCCAATCTCTTTTGACTTTCGGTAACTGTACTAGAACTTTCAATTTCCAATCAAATCATCCCTCTGAAATTCTTATGAGCATTCCTTCCATAAGAACTATATATTCCCCCAGGGCATAACTTACAACGCCTGCCCTCAGGTACTGGGGGGCTGTGTCGACCCCGGAGTTTTCGCTATATGGTCTTTGGACTATTTCTAAAACAAAACAGTTATCTCATAGTTCTTATCAGATGGGTTTGAGAAAAAAAGGTCGTGGAGGGGGGGCTAGGTGCCATCCAATCTCTTTTGGTTCTTAAAAAGTGAACTAGAACTTTCAATTTCCAATCAAATGAGCCCTCTTTGTAGTTTATACGAGCATCCCTTCCATAAGAACCATATATGCCCCCAGGGCATAACTTACAACGCCTGGCCCCGGGCCCTGGGGGCTGTGTCGACATCTGAGTTTATGTTATATTATCTTTGAACTATTTTTAACAAAATAGCTATCACAAAGTTTTTATCGGATGCATTAGCGAAAAAAGGGCGTGGGGGGGGGGGGCTGGTTACCCTCCAATATCTTTTGATGCTTAAAACGTGAACTTGAACTTTCAATTTCCTATCAAATCAGCCCTCTCTGAAGTTTATACGAGCATTCCTTCCCTTGCCCTGAAGACTGAGGGGGAAGTGTCCATCTCAAAAATATAATTTCCAGAACTTACAACTACGTAGAACAAAATGGCTATCTCAAAGTTTTGATTGGTTGTGTTTGGGGATATGGTGGGCGTGAAAGGGGTGTTAGTTTCCAATAGCTTTCGACTATTTAAAAGGACACTAGCCATTTAAATTTTCAATCAAATTATCCCTTTTTGAAGTTTCTATGACAACGCTTTCCATAAAAACCTTATATGCCCCCAGGGCATAACTTACAACACTTGACCTCAGGGCTGTGGGGGGGGGGAAGTTGTTTCATCCTCAAAGACCTAATTTCCAGAATTTTAAACTATGCTGAACAAAATGGCTATCTCAAAATTTTGATTGGATGTATTTGAGGAAATGGTGGGCGTGGAAGGGGTGTTAGTTACCTTCCAATCACTTTTGACCTTTAAAAAGGGCACTAGGACTCTCGATTTCCAATCGAATGAGCCCCCTTTGAAGTTTCTACGACGACACTTTCCATAAGAAGTGCCTCTGAGGAAAAAAATAATAAATAAATAAATAATAAAACATTGGAGGAGTTTGGCCTTTACTATAGGCAACGCTCCTCTGATATCTTTACCTTTATGATACTATATGGCCTGCTTTTTTCAGATTTCACTGTCATTTTCACTTGATTTGGGAAAATTGGTTTCAACTTGGCCCCTTCCCCAGGATTTTGACAAAGTTACGCCACTGCCCCCTATACCCTCCAAGGAAATTCAATCAAAATTTGAGATATCTATTTTGTTAAAAATAATTGAAAGGCCTGATAAATATGCCTAGGTGCATAACATGACCCCCAAAGTAATGTTGCGATGTTGAATAATATTAAAGCACAATATTAGGATCCTGGTTGTCAATGGGACTAATCTTCAATATGTCAGAAATGGCTCAGGGTATTTTGTTCAATTTGCAGGCAAAGTTAAGGGGAATACTGGACTAAATCAATAGACGCAATGCACATCCATTTTTCAAATGCTGGATCTGCAATATCTCAGGAACGGCTAAGGTTACACAGTGGAAACTGTCAATAAATTTTGAGGGGATGTTTAGCTAAATGAAAGAAAATATATGCAGCATGTTATTACAAGGCTGTATCAACAATATCTCAGGGAGGACTAAAGGTTTTTAATTGAAACTTTCGGGGAACACTAAAAGAGATGTTGAACTAAATCAGAAGACACTGTAAGCATCAAGGTTATAAAATTGGTATATCTAAAATATCTCAGGAACCACCAAGGCTATTAAGCTGAAACTTTAAGAGGATCGTAGGGGGGTGTTGAACTAAATTCAGTTCAATCAAATTCAATCATTTAATTAACCTCCAAAATTGAAGAGTATAATAAAAAGACACTATGAACATCCTGACTTTCAAAAGGGTGCCACTACAATATCCCAGCAACGGCTTAGCCTATCAAGTTGAAATATTTAGGAAATGTTGAGGTTATGTATAGTTAAATCGCACGACAGTATGTGCATCAGGTTATCAAAAGTGTGTAAGAAAGTAAGTAAGTAAATTTATTCACCAATAAATAAAGATTTGAAGTGCAATACTCTTATTACCCCTCGAAAGGCCCCATGGCCAGGGATACAAGGGGGATGCAACAACGACAACAACAAAATCAATATAAGCAACGACTGAGAAGAAACACCAAAAAACTATACGCTGAAAAAACAATAGATTTACCTAAGAAAGTTATTTTTGGCTTATATAACGATAATGTGACTTATAATCTGTGTCAATTTAAGACATACTAGTTTATAAATGCACGCTCTTTTTGATTTAAATAAATAAATTTTTGAAAATTTCAAAAATTTATCAATTCTGCATAAACAATTTTGTTATCTAATATCAAATCGAATATCAATATCAAATCGAAGTAACACATTTTAAGAAAGTTAGGTACACTAGAAATCCTATTCTAATGGAACCCCCATATTGTCGGAGAACGCTGCCATAGAACTACAAAGAAGACTTTACACCTGACCCTTCGAAGAGCAAACACACCTACAGTACAGTGAAACCTACAGTAATATACATAAACTTTTGCAGCAGTCACTGGAATCATCCTAAGTTAGATGATGATGATGAAGGGAGCCTAAGTTAGATGATGATATGGTTCAACTTCCGTAACTTCTAGTAAATTTAAGTAATGGTTCAAGATGATGATATGGTTCAACTTCCGTAAACTTTTAGTAAATTAAAGTAAATTTCTAGTAAGTTTTAAGTAACTTCTAGTAAATTTAAGTAAATTTAAGTAAATTTAAGTATTTAAGTAATGAAGGAAATAGTAGTGAAAAACAGTATTTAAGTAGTGAAATAGGGAAAAAAAAGAACAATAGTCAAATAACATATAAAATAGTGCTGGCGGTAGACCGTCGGGAGGTCTTGTGACTTACGTGAATTCTGCTCTACGTTCAGTGCTTGTAGAATCCAGTGATTACTTTCATGCTGTTAAAGTTGATAATGTGTTTATTTATAATATTTATTTGCCCACTGACTACCATAATGATACGTCCGAGCGCCTTTTTGCTCTTGCCTCTGAAAAGTTATGTAGAAGTATTTCGAGTATTATTTCTAGTAATTCTGCATGTCTAATATTTGGAGATTCTAACTGTAACCTAACTGCTCCATCTGCCCGTTTTCTCTGGTTTGTGAAATATTTGATAATCATTTGAATGTTGTTGACAAAGATAAAAATTTCACATACATTCACAATTCCTCGTCGACGTCCAACATAGACCATGTTGTCGCTTCTCCATTTTTAGATGTCTCACAACCGAAGGTTCTTTTTGATTATTTAATATCTAATCACATGCCCGTATCGTTTCTTTTTCACCAAATAAAACTTCTCATATACTTATCAATCACCCAAAAACACCAAATCCGTCGTATGTACGTAATTGGGCGTCAATCAACACTGAATTGTATTGGAATAGTGTTTCTATAATCCTTTCCAAGATTAAGGTACCCTTTGTTCTGATGATCAAGCACTCACTGTTGCCCGATAAGGAAAAATGCATCCTCCTTGATATTTATTGAGCAGAGAAATGTCACGCTTTACAATATGCAGAATCTCGTGCTGTTCCATTGAAGCGTCGGCATTGAGGAACTGTTCCTAAGTGGCAGCAAAATCAAAGTCTCTCTCAATGACTTGATTCAGCAAAGTTTTGGCTACATTTATGGATTGAATGCGACCGACCACGGTCCGATCTTGTTAATTCCATCCACATTACATCAAAGAAGAAGTTTGCTAAGGAGCTTCATAATCACCATAAGCAAATCACAGAACAGATATCGCAAAAAATCAAAGATAATCCTCACTTCCTTTGGTCGTCTATCCGTCCCGGGATCCCCTAAACTTCCCTTTCCGCTGCCCATATTCCTTTATCAGATTGACATTCTTTTTACGAGGCTGAATTTTCTCCACCAGACCCCCAACTTGAACACAAATATGTTAAAGAGCTTGACCAATTTTTGCATGCTTTCCCTGATTCTGATTACATAGTATCTGTAATGTCGGTTAATGATGATATTATGCGCCTTAAGCCAAAGCAGTCACAAGGCATAGATGGAATTCACGCTCTACATATCAAGTGTGGTGGTACTGTGCTTTTAGAACATCTCACTTTATTACTGCAAATGATTTTTACTCTAGGTTTGGTTCTGTCAACACTCTGTGGGGGAGATCTTTCTCCGATTTCGAAAAAAGGAAAAGCCTCCAGTCAATGCACATCTTTCAGATCCAAAACTGTATCAACCACCCTATGCAAGCCTTATGAGCTACTGTTCATAAAAGAGCTAGAAGAAAAATGTTACACGCCTCCCCTTCAATTTGGCTTTCAACATGGTATTGGTTGTGCGGGCGCCCTTACGGTTGTTGCTAATGCACCGTTCAATGCTTCTCTCTCATGTAATTCACTCGCCTTGGCTAGTCACGATGTTCGCCGCGCCATTGACTACCTGATCCACCCCCTTATGTTCTTAAGGGCTTCTAAAAGAGGAGTAAGTCCGGCTATCATCAGATCTCAAAGAGATATGTATACCAAGCTATGAGTCCGACTTAAAATTCCCCTTGTGAAAGCTGAAAGCGCAAAGCCACAGGATAGAAGTGTGCCAGTTAAGAAAGGAGCAAGGCAAGATGCCATTGCCTCACCTTGTTATTTCAATAACTACGTCTTCGAGGCTCAAGATCAGTGCCAGATGTCCTCCGTTCTTTCTGGTTATAATATCTCCTTAGTCACTTATGCTGATGACATTTTTAACCTTAGCCAAACTCTAGACAAAATTCCTGAAACATTTCAAAAACTGCACACCGGATATTTAAAATCTGGTCTTGAATTCAACGCTGAAAATACTGACGTAGTCCTTTTTATTTGGAAAGGCCCACTTCCTAATGAAATTGTACTTCGAAATTCAAAGATCCACCCGTCCGACCAAATCCTTTATCTTGGCATTCCCATTGGAAATACAATTTCTCACACTCGTCATCTTTTAACAGAACAAATCAAGCGCTGTGTATCAGCTTCATACGCTTCCATAGTCTCTGCTAAGCTTCGTTTTAATCGCCGTTATCTGTCAACCTTATACACCATTGTTGCTCTATATTGTCAACCCCCACATCCTCTATATTGCACCCTTCTGGAAGGTCCTTACACACGTTGATAAATTCAAAATCCGTTTAACTTCCTTCAGTTTCGCAAAATATTTACTAAGATATCCAATATGGACACGCAATCGAAAGCTCATCAATATACTTCACATAGCAGATCCTGCTATAGCTGTTGTTAAGCTCTTAGAAAAACACAACCAAAAGATTTCAAACTACGCTTGGAAACAACTCCTTTTACACTAGCCACATCTATATACATTGTCATAGCTCCTCTTCTTCATTTTATTCTTTTTTGTTACAAATACCTGTGCTCTTCATTATTTCTGTGTTTTCTAATTGTCTTTCTTCCTAGAAAGTATAGTGCCCTTCTATTTTTTTTTTTTTTTTTTTTTTTTTTAGTTTTTCGTTGTGCTCCGTCATTTTTGTTGTTAAAACATGCTTGGAACCTACTCCTTCTACACTAGTTACATTGTAATAGTTGCATAGTAATCTTTAGCTTTTTATTTATTTTTTTATAGTGCTACGTCATTTCCTTTTTGTAATAAGACAGGTTTTCAATAAATAATAATAATAATATTAAAAAGAGAACATACCTGAGGCCTGGGAGTCAAAACGCAGGGAAGACAACCATACACCATGAAATAAACACTCAGGGGACATCAACATCTCAGGGGGGGGGAAATAATAAAAAGATGCTATTCTGTTTGATTCTTAACTAAATGATCCTAAAGAATCCTTTTAAAAGTCCCAAACGTGTGGCATCTCTGTACTAAAGAAGGTAGGGAATTCCAAACCTGTTGACAAGCATTGAGGGGATTGAAATCTGACCGCATAGTAGTGGTAGGTGGAAAACAAATATTATGTGAAGAACGAAGGCTATATGGAGCTGAATCAAAACTAAACAAGGAGTTTTTTGAAGAGATTTCGGAAGATTGCCATGAAGCTGATGAATGACAAAAGAAGCACAAAAAAGAATATAAATAGACTGTAGATTTAAGAGCGGTTTAGGTGAGGAACGGTTAGTGTCCATAACCAGACAGCGTGCTTTATTATGCACGACAGAAAGTGACCGCAGTGTGGAAGGAAAAGTACACATCCATACAATTGAGCAATACGAAACATGACTGGACAAGGCAGAAAAAAAGAAGCTTCCGAATAGATCCAGGAAATGTGTGTCTGAGTTTTCGAAGGATATCCAAACTCCTTGAGACCTTAGCCCTAATCATTGCTACATGGCTTCTAAATGAAAGGTTCTCATCAAGCAGGATACCCAGAAACCGGGCCACCCGGTTCTCTGGTCTACCCAAGGAGCCTTGTGCTACCTGAAGGTGTGTAAGCTGAGGGAAAGCAATACCAATTCGAGAAAAAATAAGAAAATTTGACTTGCCAACATTCAAGGCCAAGTAATTTGCGTCAAACCATGAAGTAACTCTCTCGAACATTGCCACAAGGTTAGACTTGATATCACACTCTGTCTTCCCAAAGGTCCCAAGAGAGGTGTCTTCTGCAAAAGCAACGAAAAAGTCTTCTTAGTAGTATTGGAACACGAACGAACATCAGGATGACATAGCTTGCAGCATGCTAGAGGCTTGGTATTTTTGACTGCCAAAATTAGATCATTAATATAAATCAGAAATAAACGGGGAGGGGGGGAACCAGATCCCGGAGGGACGCCATAATCTATTTTAGAAAGGCTTCGGAAAAGTGGATCAATTTAAATAAGCCCATCAGAAATATATGACTCAAACCAAGAGAAAGTATTTGATCTTATACCAATATATGATATTTTCCTAAGAAGAATCCGATGGGTCAAAGAATCAAATGGTTTGCGAACATCCAAAATAAAGCCGCCGGGTTGTGACCAAAATCTATTGCCGAATGAATGAAATTCAAGAGAGCTGCGCTCGGAATCCAAACTGGAAATCATGCAAAAATTCTTTTGCATCCAGAAAACTAAGAAGGCTTGATGGCATAGCCTTCTCAAAAATTTTGCTGAAAACAGATAGTAGAGATATTGGACTATAATTAGCAGGATAACTCCGAAAACCACCTTTATACAGCACTATAACCTTAGCTTACTTGAGAGATTCAGGGAAAATTCCTATTTTGAAACACAGATTGACAAGCTTAGCCAATGGTGACAGAATAGCTGGCCGAATAGCAAGGACAACCCTTATAGGAATTATGTCTGGCCCTGAAGACGATGATCCTCTAAGAGTATTCACTATACGAGCTACTTCAAACTTAGAAACAGAGTTCAAGACTATTGACTTTAAACTTGGGGATCCAAGATTCTGAAATCTGAACGAGAAGTCGCAGAGCTTGCAGAGGAAGCAGTTGTATTCCAAACATTAGCAAGATAAGAAGTAAGCTCTAGCTGAAAATCTTTTTCTCCTTGGACGGTTTTACCATCGACTATCAGCGTTGCTGGAACTGAAGGCAAAGGGGGAGTAGGTCTAAGAACTAAATTAATTAATACAATGTCTTCCTAACATCCTTTCCACATTCAGAAAATTTCCTACGATAATATTGAGACTTAACCTTCCGACACAGAGAATCAAATATACTCCTATAGGCCTTGAACCGTTGATAATGAGCTACGGATGATGAAACCTGGTGTTTCTGCAATATCTCAACAACGGCTAAGGTTTTCAAGCTGAAACTTTTGGAGAATGTTGAAGAAGATGTTAAATTAAATCCAAAGATACTGTACTGATCCAAGTTATTAAAATGGCACATCTCATGGCAATGTCTCATGAACAGTCAAGCGTATTAAGTTGAAACTTTCAGAAAAGATGCTGAACTAAATAAAAAAAAAGAATGTACATTAAGGTTGTCAAAAGGATGTATCTGCAGTTTCTTAGGAACGGCTAAGGGTGTTCGGCTCATTCTTCGGGATTTTTGAGGGGGCTGTTAGACTGAATCAAAAGATATTACGTGCATATACTTTAATTCAGGTTGTCAAATAACAGCTTTTCCACGCCACACGAAGCATACACTCACGTCATCACGAATTGGAGTGTTTAAAGAGTCAGAAGTTAAGAAACCTAAGTAATGCCTCTGACGTATATTTTTTTCCTCGCATTCCTTTTTCGCTCGTACGCAATCTTTTGAATTATCACCCAGGAGGATGCTTTCGAGTATATTATAAAGATATATCTGTTGAATCAAATGTTTAGTTCAAGAACGTTCCTAAAATTGGATTTAAAATTGAACGGAAATAATGAAATAACTATGTTGAATATAATCAAAAGCAACACTTAGATCCCCTGAATTGCTATTTCAGATTTTAAATTTCACCCCGATATTCTAATTCTTTAGGAAAAAACATGAAAACTAGAAAAATTTCTGTAATATCAACCAATACGATAATAAAACTTCGGTAATTGAAAACGAACAGAAATAAACTTTAAAATTAGAAAAAAAGGTCTTTCAAAGAGAAGTATAGAGCATTATTAAAATTACGACGAGCAAAATTAAATTTTTAACATAGTTTGAAGTTAAATTAGTACCAAAAAAGAAATAAAACCCAAAAGAACAGAGGTAGAAATAATATCAATTCCAGCATAAACACATTAAATACTGATACAAATGAATAAATTAATCCTAAAAAGAGTTTATCTACTCCCCCTCCCCGCTTACTTCCCGTAAATATTCTGAAGATGTATCATTTGCGCTATACTGAAAATTAAATATAAAAACAAGTTTTCTCTACTAAAAGTAACAAGCGACATAAAACTTAAAACGAACAGAAATTATTCCGTGTATAAGGGATGTTGCCCTTCCCCTTCAATAACCCTCTCTTCATGCTAAAGTTTTTGAGTACTTTTAAAAAAGGTTCTTATTCTAACTAAACGGCCCTTGTGTTTCAGTAATGGTTCATAAATAACTGGGAACAAAGGTCGAACTTTAGTGTGATTTTTTAAATAAAAAAAAAGACTTTTTTAACTGAAAGTAAGGAACGACGTTAAAACTTAAAACGAACAGAAATTATTCAGTATATGAAAGGGGCTGTCCCCTCCTCAACGCCTCGCTCTTTACGCTAAAGTTTTATTATCGTTTAAAAAAAATAGAGTTATGAAAGTCAAACTTTAGCGTAAAAAGCGAGGCGTTGAGGAGGGGACAGCCCCTTTCATATACGGAATGATTTCTGTTCGTTTTAAGTTTTAATGTCGCTCCTTACTTTCAGTTAAAAAAACTTGTTTTTTTTATTTAATTTTTGAACGTTTTATAATTAATGCAGGTTTTGATTTTGGCTCACCGTACATGAATAATTAAAACAAAATTTGCATATTAATTTTACTTTTATTCGGATTAATGACTTTCTCGAAACTTGTTTTTTTTATTTACGAACGTTTTATTAGTAATAAATATACGTAACTTACGAATTAACTTACATAACGAACTTCTATATTCATATATTTTTAGTACGTATATTAGGGAGTTTTCGTCATAGTCAATACCTCGCTCTTTACGCTAAAGTTCAAATTTTGTTCCAATTCTTAAAAAATGACCCCTTAATCACAAAGACCGTTAATTAGAATAAATAGCTCTTATGAAAGTGCTAAAAAAATCTTTGGCTTAAAGAGCGAGCTATTGACTAGGGGGTGAACCTGATGACATACGTAATATTTTCTGTTCGTTTTAAGTTTTGATGTTGCTCATTACTTTCAGTTGAAAAGCTTTTTTTTTATTTATTTTCTGATCTCTTTCTTTAATAATGCTGGGAAATCCTTCACCCACTTCATAGAAATGTCCCTTCCACCATGAAAACTTCCTTCATGGAAAGATCCTCCCATATAACCCCCAACCCCAACCCCCCGAACCTACCAGAAAAAATCCCCCCTTAAAACGCCTGTATACCTCCCAATAACGAATACTATATGCTAACATTGGGTAAAGTTCATAACTTTCAGCCCTCCCCCCGGGAACTTTGGGGGATTAAGTCATCCTAAAAGACATAGTTATCATATTTTCGACCATGCTGAACAAAATGGCTATCTCAAAATTTTGATCGAGTGACTTTGGGAAAAAATGAGCGTGGGAGGGGGCCTAGACGCCCTCCATTTTTTTGGTCAATTAAAAAGGGCACTAGAACTTTTAATTTCCGTTCCGATGAGCCCTCCCAAGATATTCTAGGACCACTGGGTCGATACGATCACCTCTGAAAAAAAAAAAAAAAAAAAAAAACTATTAAACACGCATCTTTCTTCTGGCAAAAAATTCAAAATTCCACATTTTTGTAAAATAGGTGCTTAAAACCTCTACAGTAGGGTTGTCTGATACGCTGAATATGATGGTGTAATTTTCATTAAGGCTATAAAGCTTTTAGGGGGTCTTTTCGCCTTTTTCTAAAATCAGCAAAATTTTCTCAGACACGTAACTTTTGACGGGTAAGACTAAACTTGATAAACTTATATATTTGAAATCAGCATTAAAATCTGATTCTTTTGATGTATCTTGATTCTATCTGATTCTATTGATTAGTGTAAAAATTCCGCTTTTTAGAGTTTCGGTTACCATTGAGCCGGGTCGCTCCTTACTTACAGTTCGTTACCACGAAAAAGTGGGGTATACAGGAAGGAGCCTCCTCCCTTATATATGGAATAATTTCTGTTGGTTTTAATTTTTAATGTTGCTCCTTACTTTCAGTGGAAAAAAACTTTTTTTTTTAATTTCTGATCATTTTTCAAAGTTTCCCGGAAAATAAAACTTCTCCTCCATGGAAACTCCCCTCCGATGAAAAATTCTTCCATAGAACGTTTTAATCACGTAAAAGTTCTTCCCAAGGGATAATTCCATCCTAGGTGTGAATTCCGCCTTGAATATTTCTTTCTGACGATTCTGCTTGAAAAATACTCCTTAGCATAATTTCATTTGAAAAACGACTGTTTTTTTTTTGTTGAATTTCTGATCAGTTTTCAGTTCATTGTAAAATCCCCCCTGTGTTGAAAATTTCCCCCGGATATCCCTCTCCCAATGTAAAAGTTTTCTCCCGCGGAATATTCTTCCATTGAGAATTTCTCCTCATGATAGTTCCCCATGGATAGTTTATCTCGTGGGAAATCCCCCCCCCCCCACATAAAAAATTCCCAGAGATTTCCAACTCTGCTGAAATTTTCCCCTGGATAATACCAAAGAGGATTTCCACATGTAAAATGGGGTTCCCAACGAAAAAATAAGACAAATGAAATGAATTTCGTACATAAATCCTGACAACTCCTCCAGTGTAAATGTTCCACTGGAGAGTTTAACCTTGGAAACTTTCTTCCCAATGGGAAAAGTTCCCCGTAGAAAATTCATCGCAAGAAAATTCCCCCTCTTGAAAATATCTGTATAGTTTCAAATAATAAATACTATATATAAATAAAGGGCAAACTCCATAACTTGTGGCCCTTCGTCCGGGGGCTCATGTAATCCCCAAAGACATAGTTGTTTGAGCTTTTAACTATAATGAATAAAATGGCTATGGCTTTTGATTTCTCTTCAAATGAGCTTTCTTCCAATATGATAGGATCATTGATTCGATATGATCACTCCTAAGAAGAACAGAGAAAAAATAAATAATAAACACAGATCCTTGATCTATCTCCTGGCAAAAAAATACCGAAATTTCATATTTTTAGAAAAGGGAGTTTAAAAATTCCAAAACAGGGTTCTCTGATACTCTGAATCTGATGGTGCAATTTCCAATAAGATTTCTTGACTTTTTATGGATGTCTTCTCCTTTTTTTGAAAATCAGGCAACATTTTTCACGCTCTTAGCTTTTGATGGGTAACATAAAACTTAATGAACCTTATATAATTGGAATTGGCATATAAAGCCAGTTCTTTTAATGTGTCTACTTTTATAAGAATTATGTTTTTTAGAGTTGTGGTTACTATTGGACCGCTCCTGACTAGAGTTTGTTACCACGAACTATTTGACCAGATGTATTTTAAACATTCTTTTTGTGATTATAACTTTAAATAATAAAGCGTTTTTGTAAAAAAAAAAAAAAAAAAATATATATATATATATATATATATATATATATATATATATATATATATATATATATATATATATATATATATATATATATATATATATATATATATATATATATATATATATATATATATATATCTATATATATATATCAAACCTTGAATTGTTGGGTTTTCCAGGAACTAATATCATTATGTATTAAACATTTAGTTTATTCTCATCATCCGTTCTAGTCGTCATTATAATATTATAGTGGTTTCACTTTATGTTTTATTTTTCATCGTTTTATTTTGAAAAATTAAACCCCACGGTTCAAAAATCATATAATTTTCTGTAGGCTACTACACAAATGACGCAATAGACATTAAAAAATTATGGTCCGGCAGGGGGCAGTAGACAAACTTCTGTTTGTAGTAATTTTTTCTCATTTTAAGTTTGGCATGAGTGTCTATTGGAATTTTTACTGGTTTTAGGATTTATGTATTCAAATGACTATTTTGTTATCCAGTAATTTCTGGCAATTTTAAGTTTAAATTATTGTAGTTCTTTATGTCTGCTCTTCATAAGTTTTAATATAGTACTTCAAATTTCTTTGAAAGTTTTCTTTTTCGTAAATTTTTATTTCTTATTTTTATTTTTTCAAATTTATTAAAAAATTGTTATTATTATATTTTTTTATCGAAAAAACTAGTAGCCTGGCTTTCCACTGTAAAGAAACATTATAACTGTTTGAAATAGAGCTGCATAATAAAGTATTAGATAGTCCAAAAAAGGAGGTTTCAACCCCCTTGTATGCCGAATTTCAGCTCTTTGGCCTTCTGAATTTGGGAAATATGGCTCGGCACGTAGGCAGGAATTCTTATGTTGCAGCCTTCCCCCTAGGTGGCTTCGTGCTTTACTCCTCCTCCTCCTCCTCCTCCTTCTTCTTCTTTTTCTTCGTCCCTCCTTCTTCTGATTCATTATATATGAAAGTTCACTTTTTACTGCTAAAAAACTAAATAATTATCTTTATCGAATATTTACTTGAAAGGGAATCCCGAGTTCAATAGACTTTTGTCACGAAAATGTGCAGCAACAGTGACATAACGAGTATTTTCTGAAATGAAACGAGTATTTTAAGGAGGATTATAAACTTGAAAATTTTATTTAGCTCGTCCCAGAACCTTAATCAAGGATTTCAGCATCATCACCCCTCGGTTTACGGTAATAAAGCCCCTAGAGGAGTTTACCCTCTTCTCTGATTCTTGAACTGTTATCAATACAATCAGTGTACATTTGTTTGCCTAACCATCCCCCTCCCCCAAGAAAATGTGAAAGTACTCACATGAATATAAAGACCAAGTTTGTGCCAAAAATTTGGTCGTAGAAAATTCCGGCGTCAATGTTGCAAAGACTAATATTTTCGGGGAAAAAAAATTAGCCAGTCGTCAGTTATTGCGTGTTATTGCGTTCGTCATTACCACTGAGACTGTGATGTAATATAAGCACCTTTCAATAATTCTCAAAATTTTCAATATTTAAATCTAAAGTAGTGTTATTTCGGCGATGGCTGGGTCAAAATCAGGGTTTCGTGGGAGGCATTGTCAGAACATAGCACTTTGCTACGATGAGGCCTCTATTGTTGCTTAAAAAGAAAAGCATATCTAAAAGGTTCATTCTTAAGAGTCCTCTTTTAATTATGTCAGAATGCTGGTTCAATTTTATCATCCCATGGTGGAAAGACAAAAAACAAACATTCTTGTATGGCCATCCTTCTCTTGAAACATAGGATTTTTTGTAGATAGTAGGCTTAAGGTTCAAATAAAGAACTATGTTGAGCCCATAGTGACCAAAATTTTGAAAAAAAAAATTATGAAAAAAACTTTCAAGCGATAAAAATTGTCATTTTTTGCTGATTCCTGAATAGTTCATATGATTTCGATTAATCTTAAAGGTAAAATTTTGCTGTGAAAACAAGTTTGTGGGAATTTCAAAAAGATTCCCTGAAAAACCTAAAAAATTGTTTCAGGTCGAAATGAGAAGTGCACCAATAGAGTCGTCATTGTCAAAAACCGTCATTGTCAAAAACAAGGAAGTTACTTTGAACAACAAGGAACACTTTATTGCATGGGTAGCACTAATATATTCTATTTTATTCTTTTTTCTTTTTGCATAAAAGATTGTAACCCTTTTTGAAGGTGATTAGCCCCTTTTTTCTAAATTACGTAAATTTAATCATATTAATAGCTTTTGTTGTGCAAATTAAAAATGAATGGACTTGTATATTTAAAATCAACATAAATTGTAGATTTTGTTTATGCACATCTTGCAATCAAAACTTTTCTCTTAGAATACTGGGTTCTACTGACAATGACCGCTTCTCACTGACACTTTGTTACTATGAAAATTTGGATCCAGAGCTCTCTTAAATATGAGGGAGGTTGCCACACCACCCTAAAAATTTGTTTTTAGATTCAGTTTTAGTATTTACAAAGGAAGGCTTCGAGACTGATAGTCATCGCAGAAGAACTAAATCCATTAAAATGTTTTTGAGGGCGGTGATCTGAAATGTCAAAATAAGTTTTAAGTAAGTATTTTGATATTTTTAAACTTTTTTCGACAATTCTTTCCTGTAGGAGGAAGACATTCAGGGATTCCTTTAGGAATTTTACCCTAAAAAGGGGGATTTTATAAGTCTTGTCAGCACTGAACTTTTCTATTTATATATTTGAGAATTCGTAGATAGTTCCACAAGTCATCTGGATTTTTTAAGGAGTTGGTCAAAGTAAAAAACAAGAATCACACAGTAAAATATCAAATCGCATACGCAATATTTGTGCTTAGTTCGCATTTAGCGGGAACAAACCGACTATCTCAAAATTTTGATTGGATGTGTTTGGGGAAACGGTGGGCGTGAGAGTGGGGTTAGTTGCCCTCCAATCACTTTCGACTTTTAAAAGAACCACTAGCCCTTTGAATTTCCAATTGAATGAGCCCTTTTTGAAGTTTTTACGACAACACTTTCTATAAAAACCTTATATGATCCCAAGGCATGACTTACAACCCTTACTCTGAGGGCTGTGGGGGGAGCGTCATCCGCAAAGACATAGTTTCCGGACCTTTCAACGACGTTGGAAAAAATTTCTATCTTGAAATTTTGATAGGATGTGTCTGGAGAAATGGTGGGCGTGAGAGGGGGTTAGTTGCCCTCCAATCATTTTCGGCTATTAAAAAGGCCACTAACCCTTTGAATTTCCAATCGAATAAACCCTTTTTGAAGTTTCTACGACACTCTTTTTATAAAAACCTTATATGCCCTCTGGGAATAACTTACAGTCCCTGCTCTGAGGGCTGTGGGGGGTGTGTGCTCCTTAAAAACATAATTTTCCATCTTTCAACTACGTTGAACAAAATTCCTATCTCAAAATTTTGATTGGATGAGTTTGGGGAAATGGTGGGCGTGAGAGGGGGGTGAGTTTCCCTCCAATCACTTTCGACTATTAAAAAAGGCACTAGCCCTTCCACTCCAATCGGATTTGTTATCCTCAAAGATATAATTTTCAGACCTGATTGACTTAACAAAATGGCTATATCAAAATTTTAATTGGAAGTGTTTGAGGAAATGATAGGCGTGGAGGGAGACATTTGCTCTCTGATCACTTCTGACTAATAAAAAATGCACCGGTCCCCTCAGTTTCAAATTGAATGAACCCTTTTTGAAGCTTCCACGACAAAAATCTCTACAAAAACGTTAAATGCCCCGGGCATAACTTACGCCCCTTGTCCTGAGGGCTATAAGAGAAGGGTTGTCATCCTCAAAGACATAATTTTAAGACCTTTCACCTACGTTGAACAACATGGCCATATCAAAATGTTGATCGGGAATGTTTGGGGAAATGGGGGGCGTGGGGGGGGGAGCAATTCTCCAACTGGTTACTTTCAAGTGTTAAAAAGGGCGATAGCCCTCTCAATTTCCAATCGAAATAGTCCTTTTTAAGTTTTTAATTCAAAAACTTAAAAAGGTATTGAGTATGACAAAACTTATTTGTCATACTCAAACACATAATTTCCAGGTTTTTCCACTACGTTCAACAGAATGGCTATTTCAAAATGTTGATCAGAAGTGTTTGGGGAAATGATGGGTGTAGGGGCGGGGGTGCACTTGCTTTCCGATCACTTTTAACTATTAATAAGGGCCCTAGCCTTCTCAATTCCCAATGATGAAAAACTTATATGCCCCCAGGGCATAACTTATAACCCTTGCCCTGAGAGTTATTGGGGGTTGTCATCCTCAAGGACCCAATTTCCAGAGCTTGAAACTACGTTAAACAAAATGGCCATCTCCAAATTTTGATTCAATGTGTCTGGGGAAATGGTGGCTGTGAGAGGGGGGGTAGTTGCGCGTCAATCATTTTTGACTATTAAAAAGGGTACTAGCCCTTTCAATTTCTGATCTATTGAGCCCTTTTTGACGTTTCTACGACAACGCTTTCTATAACAACCATATATGCCCCAGGGCATACATTACAACCCTTACCCTGAGGGCTTTGGTGGGATGTAATCTTCAAAGACCTAATTTCCAAAACTTTCAACTATTTAAAAAAATGGCTATCTGAAAGTTTTGATTCGATGTGTTTGGGGAAATGGTGGGCGTGAGAAGGGGGTTAGTTATACTCCAACCACTTTCGACTATTAAAAAGGACACTACTAGCCCTCTCAATTTCTAATTGAATGAGCCTCTTTTGAAGTGTCAACGACAGCGCTATCTTTACAAGCTTTTAATGCTCCTAAAGTATAACGTACAACCTGTAACATGGGGCTCTGAAGGATTTGTCATCCTTAATTATATAATTTCTAGAACTTGAAACTACGGTGAACAAAATGGCTATCTCAAAACTTTGTTTGAATGTGTGTGGTGAAATGGAGGGCGTGAGAGGGGGGTTAGTTGCTCTTCAATCACTTCTGACTATTAAAAAGGGCACTAACTCTTTCAATTTCCAATCAAATAAGAACTTTTCGAAGTTTCTAAGATAAAACTTTCTATAAAGTTTTGATTCGATGTGTTTGGGGAAATGGTGAGCGTGAGACGGGGGTTAGTTATACCTCAACCACTTTCGACTATTAAAAAGGGCACTACTAGCCCTCTCCATTTCTAATTGAATGAGCCTATTTCGAAGTGTCAACCACAGCGCTAACTTTAAAAACCTTATATGCCCCTATAGTAAACGTACAACCTTTACCCTGGGGGCTCTGGGGGATTTGTCATCCTTAATTATATAGATTCCAGAACTTGAAACTATGTTGAACAAAATGGCCATCTCCAAACTTTGATGGAATTTGTTTGGGGAAATGGTGGGCGTGAGAGGGGGGTTAGTTGCTCTTCATTCACTTTCGACTATTAAAAAGGGCTCTAGTCCTTTCAATTTCCAATTGAATAAATCCTTTTTGAAGTTTCTACGACAACGTTTTTTATTAAAACCTTATATACCCCCAGGGCATAACTTATAACCCCTGCTCTGAGGGATGTGGGGGGTGCGTGCTCCTTAAAAACATAGTTTCGTATCTTTTAACTACGTTGAACAAAATGGCTATCTCAAAATTTTTATTGAATGTTTCTTGGGAAATTGTGGGCGTGAGAGGGTGGCTAGTTCCCCTCCAATTACTTTCTACTATTAAAAAGAACACTAGCATTTTAATTTCCAATCGAATTGAAAGCCCTTTTTGAAGTTTCTACGACAAAGCTTTCTATAAAAACCTTATATGCCCCAGGGCAAAACTTAAGACCCTTGCCCTCAGGGCTGTGGGGGTTGGGGGTTCTAATCCTTAAAGAACTAATTTCCAAAACTTTCAACCATGTTGAACAAAATGGCTGTCTAAAAATTTTGATTGGATGTGTTTGGGGAAAAGTTGGGCGTGAGAGGGGGGTTAGTTGCCCTTCAATCACTTTTGACTATTAAAAAGAGCACTAGCCATTTGAATTTCCAATCGACTGAGCCCTTTTTGAAGTTTCTACGACAAAACGTTCTATAAAAATCTTATATGCCCCCAGAATATATTACCTTTGCCCTGAAGACCGTGGGGGGGAGTGTCCTGCTCAAAGATATAATTTCTAAAACTTTCAACCACATTAAATAAAATGGTTGTCTCAAAATTTTTATCGGATGTGTTTGGGGAAATGGTGGGCGTGGAAGGTATGTTAGTTGCCTTCCTATCACTTTTGATTATTAAAAAAAGCACTAGCCACTTCATTTCCCAATCAAATAAGCCGTTTTTGAAGTTTCTACAACACTTTCTATGAAAACATTATATGTCCCCAGGGCATAACTTGTAACCCTTACCCTGAGGGCTGTGGGGGTGTTGTCATCCTCAAAGACCTAATTTTCAGAACTTTCAACTACGTTGAACAAAATGGCTATTTCAAAATTTTGATTGAATGTGTGTGGGGTAGATGTGGGCTTGAGAAGGGGGTTAGTTGTCCTCTAATTGCTTTCGACTATTAAAAAGGGCACTAGCCCTTTCATTTTTCAATCGATTGAGTCCTTTTTAAGTTTCTATAACACCACTTTGTATAAAAATCTTATATGTTCCCAGGTCAAAACTTACAACCCTTGCCCTAAAGGTTGTGGGGGAGTGTCTTCCTCGAAAACATAATTTCTATCTGGAAATCAACTACACTGAACAAAATGGCTATCTCAAAAATTTGATTGGATCTGTTTGGGGGAATGGTGGGCGTAAAAGGGATGTTAGCTGCCTTCCAATCACTTTCGACAATTAAAAAGGGCACAATCCACTCCAATTTCCAATCGAATGAGCCCTTTTCGAAGTTACTAAGACAACTCCTTTGTTACGAAGTGCCCTGGCCTTGAAAAAAAAAAAAATATATTGTGCCAACATCGTTCTTTACTTAGGCAGCGCTATTGCGCTGCCTATGATACAACAATCAAGTATGTACTCTCCTGGTGCTAAAGTTTAATTTGTCTGACACTAGCGCTCTAGAAGTTAGTTTCGGTCCTGGATTGTATCAAATTTTGTTCGTTTGTTATTTTTTTTTTTTTTTTTTGCTATGTCTGTAGAAAATATAATTGTCACTTAAGTCCTCCTGGTTTTTTTTTTTTTTTTTCATTTCATAAGTGCAGCAGTTACTGAAGCCTAAAGCAAAGCAAACAGTGGCTCTTTGAATATGAAATAAAAAAAAAAAAAAAAAAAAGAAAATAAATAAAGACTGTCCCATGAGACAAATGTTGTGAACTCCTTTTAGAACCGTTTTTTTTTTCTTTTTTGTAAGCAGAAGTAAATTTAATTTGGTAAAACTTTGTTTTTACCAAATCTTTGATTCAAATGGAACAATTTTTTCTGTTGGGAATTCCTAAGCCACAGCCGGTATCGTTTTAAAATTCCAGCTGGATTTCAGAAAAAGCAAACTCTTTTCAAGATAGAGTACTTGAAACTTTGTACTTTCAGTATAGTTACCTATTCATTTTCAAAATTCTTCAAATAAAGGAAAATTTAAAGAATCGGATAATGTGTGCTAAAATTTTCAAAATTCTTCAAATATAGGAAAATTTAAAGAATCGTATAATGTGTGTTAGTTTAATAAATATATGTTGCATATGTTCCAAAGCAATAAATTTTGTTCGTTATAAGGATGGACTTCAGTTTCTACTTCCATCACAAAACATTTTTTTTAATCCCCATTAAATTAGAATTAAGAGAGTAAGATAAGTATAAGTATACAGCATTCTTCAACACTTTATTCTCCGAAAAGGAATAAAATTGCTGAAGGAGAAAAGTAGATATTCTTTTTTCTTTTTTGCTCCCATTAATTGAAAAGAACCTGCCACTAATTGTTTAATTACAGAAGTGTTTGCAAAAATATTGTTCTTGTAGCCAGGATATTATAGGGGCTTCTGCCGTTCATAACAGCGAACAGAAATAAAAATAACACAAAAAAGTGAGTAACGCAGAAAGTCATTTTTTGTGCAGAGTACCCGCAGAAACAACCTTGTTTAACCTGCATGTGTTTGAACATTAAAAATGATTATGATGAAACGTAAAAGTAACTTCATAGTTACCTCAAAAAGCTTCATAGCTACTGTAAGGGTATGTCCCGCTCAAAACACGCAGTCATTCATTAATGTAAAAATACCTAATATACCCGACGAACTGCGCACTGCCGCTGGAAATCACAGTTTATGCAATTGATATAAAATTACGGAAAATCCGAACTATTTTTAACCATAGTAAATGGGATAACCCAACAGCTACTATAAATTAAAAATCAAGTTCAAAAATCTCGTCAGTTAATACACGAACAATTAAGAAGAAATAGAGATCAGATTTGTATACATGATGTCGAAAGTTTTGATCTTTATAAGTTTGCTTGTTGTCTTTGCTGTTTCATTTTGTAAGTCATCTTTTTTTCATTCTTTTTTCTGTTTTTAGAAGCTATGGCAGTCAGTTTTTTTTTCTATAAGGAAAGTACCAAAAACCACCATACAAGCCTCTTGACTAGCAAAGGGTTTACGCAGTGGGTTGTTTGCCACCGACCTCATCTAACTCAGGCCTTTGCCATCACAAACATCCATGGGCAACCTCCCTCCGCTCCCTAAGGTCGGCAAATAAGGCATTTTGCCTTTCGATACTTGCTATCATTTTATTACATATTTTTTCAGGCTAATAATTTAAAAAAACAATTCCACAAGACAAGTTTTTGAAAGAAAAGTAATAAGCTCCATTAAGCCAAGAATGAGCAAAAAATAAAGTCAAATAATCTTTCAGATGTAAAACTACCACAAATCACTATCAATAAACAAATGGAACACTAAACCAATAGACATTGTAATATATGGCTAAGTCAAACTTAAAACGAGCAAAAATTAACATGAGTAGGGCTGATAATCCCCATGCCTTCTTAAGACCAGAATACAATTGAAAAAAAAAACTGAAAAAACACGGAAAAAACAGACTAACAAATGACCGTGGATTGTCAGTTAAATTGATATGTACTGATATTTCTTCGTTAAGGGTTTGGTAATTTTTCATTTATGAAAGTAAGAAAGGTGAAAACATTGCAAGCGTATTTTGTTTTCAGTAAAGCGCAAATTGTGTTCTAGTCTTGAGAAGGCATAGAGATTATCAGCCCTACTCGTATTAATTTTTGCTTGTTTTAAGTTTGACTCGGCTATTTATTGTAATTTCTGTTCGCCAGAGAAGCTCCAATCTCTTGTTACTCTTAAAAATGGCACTATACACTCGCGCTATATTTGGAGTGCAAGGGGGGAGGACTTTCCCTTGATATATGTAGTAAAAGCATTTCAAAAAAATGCAAACAAAGTGAAAACGTTTTAAATATATTTTGTTTTCAGTAAAATAAAAATGAAGGCATGGGGGTTGTCAGCCCTACTCATGCTAACTTTTGCTCGTTTTGAGTTTGACTCGGTTATTTATTGTATGATTCAAATAAACAAAATATGTTTAAAATGTTTTAACTTTTTAAAATTTAGTAAATTAAGAATTATGAAAACTTTAAGGAATATATATCAGTATATGTATACTAAACTGACAATCCACAGCCATTTTTTTTTCAGTGAAGTGCAAATTATATTCTGGTCTTGAAAAGGTATAGGGGTTGTCAAAGACATAATTTCCAGACCTTTCAACTACACTGAACAAAATTGCAATATCAAAATTTTTATTAGATGTGTTTTGGGAATTGATGGGCTTGGAGGGGGGGGGGTTGTTACCCTTCAATCACTTTTGACTTATAAAAAAGGGTACTAGCCCTTTAAATTTCCAATTGAATGAGCCTTTTCCGAAGTTTTAAGACAGCAAATGGCCATCTCAAAAGTGCTTTCAGATGTTTTACGGTAAAATAAGAGACTTGGAGGGGTCGGGGTTATCCACCCTCCGATTGCTCTGAATCTTAAAAAGGGCACTAGAACTTCTGATTACCAATCTAACGAGTCCCCTCCGCAGTTTATATGATCAACCTTTCTATATGTAGCGTATATGTCCCAGGGCAAAACGTACCTTGTGCTCATGACTGTGGGGGGGGGGGGGTGTCATCCTCAAAGAAATGATTTCCGGTCTTCTCAATTACGTTGAACAAAATGACTATCTCAAATTTTTGATTGGATGTGTTTGGGGAGATGATGGGTGAGGGAGGGGGTTAGTTCCCCTCCAATCACATTCGACTATTAAAAAGGGTACTAGCCCTTTCCATTTCCAATTGAATGAGGTGTTTTCAAAGTTTCTACGACAACAAATGGCCATTTCAGACTTTCTATCAGATGCATTTCGATAAAATACAAGGTGTGGTGGGGGGGGGTATTCACCCTCCGATCACTATGAGTCTTAAAAAGGGCACTGGAACTTCTGACTACAAATCCAATGAGCCCCCTCCGAAGTTTATACGATCACTCTTTCTATATATGCCTTATATGCTCCCAGGGCATAACGTACAACTCTTTCCATGAGGGCTGACGCGGGTTTGCCATCCTCAAAGACATTATTTCCGGTCCTGCTAAAATTATTAAACAATTTTGAAATCACTTGAGCTATTTGGCTACAGCTTAAAGTAAAAAAAAATGAATATTAGGGACCCCTTTAAAATTTATAATTAGAATTGAGTTCAATTAACCGTCGAAACCCAAATTTCCACGAGTTTTTTTTTTCAAAACCAAATGATGAGCAAACACTACTTAATATCGCATTATAAACCAAACAGTGTGCTTCCTATTCTTTTTTTTCAAAATGAGTTATAAGATGGAACTTTTTTTTGTAAACTTTATTCATAGATCGTATTTGTAGAACAATATTCAGTTTACTAGGTGGTAGGAAGAGAGGGGTATTGGTTGAGACAATAAATAATTCAGCATCTCCTACTGTAAAATCTTACTTTTTAAAAATGTTGGTGAAAATATTAAATGACTCAACATAATTATTTTTCCCATCATAATTTTTGGTCTGGATTATACTTGTTTAATCTTCTGCCAAAAATTCTTTTTGAAAAAAAAGCCTAGAACTTCGTTTTCACTTCTTCACAAGATTTAGAGAGTTTGATGCACACTTTAATTTTGAACACAGCAAAAGTAGAAACTATTCTTTTTTTAGCTTATGCTCAAGAGCAATCACGCGGTGAAGAACAATTGCCTAGAGACGAACAACTACCGGCTGAGGATGATGCAGAGAATAAATTTTTCTTTAAGGGTAAGATTTTTTTCACTTGTATTTTTTTTCGCAATAATACGAAATTAACTGATTTGACGTAAGTTCCACATAAGTGCCTTAACTTCGTGAGAAAACTTAACTTTTGTGTCTTTATATAGCAGTTAAAAGCATCCAATCTACAATGAAAGAAAGTAGAGGGTCTGTAGAAAAAAAATTATTGACTTCTTTTTCAACCTACAAACAACAAATTACCTATTAAGAGATTGGAGAAGCAGCTACACTCATCTAACTTGCTTAGACTTATAAAGTGCTTTTGACGAATAGCCCGTCCCTATAAGCGACTGATATCATGGCGTGGGTACAATATAGATTTCTTTCTTTTTCTTTTGCTGAAATCTTGATTATACTCAGCAATTAGCGCAGGACTCTACTTCAGAGAGAAGGAGCAACAGTTTGGAGGCCTGTAATCTTGAAAAATATGTCAGAAATTGGCAATTTATGTAGACGGTGTAAAAACTTAAAGATGAAACATAATACTACCAAGATCCCTGAGAGAATGTATCGGCTTTTCTCCTTTGCACGTGTCTGTTCATGGTAAATCCGACAATTAATTTTGAAAATTAGATGGTGCGTTTCTATTTGAAACTTACTCTATTCCGGGCATTTACAATTGGAATTGGTGGCAAAACCCTTAGGTTCCAAACCTGTTCCCCCGCGACACTCTGGGTTATTAGTCATGCATTAAAATACTGGATTGTAATTACCTATATAAACATGTATTTAAGAACTAGTATTCTAACAAGTGACTAGATTTAAAAAAGGGGCGTTAGCGACCAGATTTCATTTTAACTATCATGATTCGGCATTTCGATCAGCATTCTTTCTCCGGAGCAAGATTGTGGTTCTAAGATCGATAATAAACAAACGGTTCTACTCAGCTTTTTTTGTTTACAATTGGGTTTTAAATAGATTATTATTATTATTATTTTCATAATCAATAAATTTACAAACTTTTTCTACCAGTACCAATTTCCTAATCCATTTCAACTTGTCTGTGTCATGAACACGGCTATCCAATTAAAGTGAACGTGAATAAGCATAAAATGAATAGAAGGTATGCTTATATGAGGAGTCTAACGCTTCCTTAACTTTTACTCCCCACTATTTACGGTAGTCTTTAGACATAAGTTCTCCAATGTTTCAAGAATGAATGCTTTAACAAGACAGCAATGTAACGAAGAGCTTCTTTTATTATTACTTTTTCTTGTCACGATGCTATAAGAATAAAAAATTAAATTAGCCTACGCACGATTCCTTTAAACAAAAAAATTGAAAGCTCAAAGTTTTTTAAAGGTAATCAGTATATCAGACATTTGCCTTTACTAACCCCTAATTTTTTAAACTTTAATGAAATCTTCAAAAACTAGTCATACTTCATGTCAAAGAATAAGGTATTGACTGGACAACAGCCCTTTAATATACATAATAGTCTATGTTGTACTTATTCAAAAATTTCTAATTAAAGAAAGATGCTATTTATTGCCCGACCAGCACTAGAGACATTATATTTTGAGTAGATTTGAAGAACTGATTTTAATAGAAGGTACAGTTCCTAAGATTCAATTGTAATTACCTATTATGTCGGAAAATATAAGGTTTGTTTGCAATGTAATCGGGAAACATACACCTATTTATTTGCTGAACAATAAAAATATTTCAGTTTCTGTTTGATTCAACTCAAATTAAACTTTATCAGAAATGTCAGGGCAGAACATGTAATTCTAAATTTGTCACTTTTTGCATAACGTAAACGCTACTTCACAGTTTGATAACTATGTCCTCAATGCTATTTTATTCTACGATTTCCAAATAGATTTGGATATAGCGAATGTGGTTTTAAACCTCCTAAGATTAAACTGTAATTACCTATCATTCCCGGACAAAATAAAGTTTGTGACAAAACAATGTGATCTGGAAGTGTAAACTTATATCTATTTATTGAAGATTAGAATATTTCAAGTTATATCATAATGCCCGATTCAAGTTGTGTTTTATCAAAACTGCCAGAACAGAATTTAAAATTGCAACCTTGTTACTTTTTGCAATTCGTAAACACTACTTCTCAATTCGACAATTATGCCTTAAATGTTGTTTATTACAGGATTTTCGAAGGGATTTGGATATAGCAAGTACGGAGGTTACGGTGGAGGATACGGTGGTTATGGTGGGTACCGACCCTATGGTGGCTATGGATATCGACCCTTCTATGGATAATCTTTTCGAAGTGTCGCTTTTTTGCAATATTTACTTTTTACGATTTTATTTTTTTCGGATGCCTTTTTGTAAATAAAAAATTTCCTTTGTTTGCCATGTATGAAGTAATGTATTTCCTCTTGCTAAGTTATTACTGCCATTGAAAACAGGCTAGCCTTTATAAGGTTTTAACGTGCCAATAAAAGTTATATTAGAGGTAAATCTATGTATCACAGAAAATAGCTGATAATAAAGGAGTACGGGCCCAAACAAAACCTAAATGCATATTGTGCGCTTTGATTTAGCTCAACATTCCCCAAATATTCCCTGTAAGAATATCTATAAAACCCTTAGCTGCAGTAGTAGCAATAGTTATAATGTGCGTAGTAGTAATAGTATTAATAACAGTATGCAAATAGCCCCTTTTTTTTATATTTTCGGTTAAATTTTCTGTCATCGGGAATCTCACGGGGATAGATTGGGTAAACCAGGGCTATTACATAAAATTTGTTAATACGTTTTAAGCCAACATTGGCTATACATGAGGTTTGATGACAAAGAAAAAAATATAGAAACTATTTAGAGAATGAATAAAAACAGGGATATTTGCTGCTAATGTTTTCATTGAAGGTATGGATGTGCTTAATTTTAGATGTGGCTCATTTGGTTAAAATTGGAAGTTCTAGTTCCCTCTTAAGAGTCAATAGTGATGGAGGTCAACTAGTGCCTACCCCCCTCCCTAACTACCCCTCTTTTCACCAAATGTACCTGATTGAAATTTTGCAATGGTAGTTTTGTTCAAAGTAGTCCAAAGAACATATAACAATGCCTCCAGGGCTGGCACAGCCCCCCAGAACCCTGGGACTAGGGCTTTAAGTTATTCCCTGGGGGCATATAAGGTTTTTTATAGTATGGGTAGTAGTTTTAAATTCAGATCTGTCTCATTTTACTTTAAATTGGAAATTATAGCGCCCTTTTTAAGAGTCAAAGTGATTTGAATGAAAGCAACCCCCTCCCCCCAACGCCCATCCTTTACCATAACAATCATCCAAATAAAGTTTTGAGAAATAAATTTTTTCAGCATTGTTGAAAGAAATTCTACGTTTGGGGATGTCACCCCCCCCCCTCCGCCGCGGCCTCAGGGCAAGAGGAGCAAGTTATGCAATTTATTCATTGTGATGATCAATTGATCAAAAAGGCAATATTTGCACGCTACTACTACCACAACTACTGCTGTTTCTACTGCTACCACAAGTACTATTACTACTACCAATCTATCACTAAAGCTATTACTTTTGTAGCAAGTACTACTAACGCTGAGGATATTGAAAAAAAAATCAAAGTAAACGACGAGGAGAAAGTTGAACTAAATCAAAATATACTAAGTGAATACAGATTGCTGATACGGGCGTATCAGCAATATATTTAGACCAATTTTACTCGAGATTGAGAGAGATTGAAAGAGATTAAGTGAGCTTGATAGAGATTGCGAAAGATTAAGAGACATTTCTACTGCTACCACAAGTACTATTACTACTACCAATCTATCACTAAAGCTATTACTTTTGTAGCAAGTACTACTAACGCTGAGGATATTGAAAAAAAAATCAAAGGAAACGGTGAGGAGAAAGTTGAACTAAATCAAAATATACTAAGTGAATACAGATTGCTGATACGGGCGTATCAGCAATATATTTAGACCAATTTTACTCGAGTTTGAGAGAGACTGAAAGAGATTAAGTGAGCTTGATAGAGATTGCGAGAGATTAAGAGAAATTGAGATTGAAAGAGAGGGAGAAATTAAGAGAGATAGAGAGAGATTGAGTCAGATTGAGAGAGATTGAAAGATATTGAGCAGTAGTAACACTATTACTGCTACTACTGTTCCTACTACTACCACTACTACTATGATACTAGAACAATTAAGGTTACGCGTATGAAGGTGAAAATTTACAGAATATTGAGGGGGAATTTAACCCTGGAATACTGTCGCTTCGTAAATTTTACGACCGCCAAACCGTTTTTCGAGATTCCCGTGTAGACGGTATCACATAACAAGACGTTATTTCCCGTAAATTCCTTTTTCGAGACGTTAGTTATTGGGCAAGTTCAGACTTGAACGGATCCCTGCTCGTTTCCGAGATAATGAGGGTGAGTAGTAAATTTTACGAAGCGACAGCAATAGTGTAAATTTTTTGGCGAAAATCAGAATTAGTACATTTAGTTTTTTCTTGGATTTGTGTCAGTTTTCTTGGGACAAAAAATGTTAAATTTCTAATTTCAACATCTGCCAACTCTTAGTGACTCTGAAGAAAATCTAATCCGAGAAGATCGGGAGGATTTGGAAAACTGCGAACTCTGATGAAGATTATGTACCTGAAGAAGAAAATCATAGCCATCTGTCCAACACAAATGCTGGTGAAGATATTGGTCGTCAAAGTGCATCGGCATCTGTGCGAAGGCAAGCAAGATCAAATATTCGAACGCAGTCTAAATCTTCAGACGAAGATCAAGAGAGCGGTGACAAGAACTTACTAAGTTTGGAACTTCCTGGCGACCGACTCATTGTCGTACCATCGAAACGATCGCTCAGAGGAAAAGATGGACATAGGTGGTCAGGTTTACCCCCTCAGAAAACCAACAGAGGGGTGACCCTTGGGTCGAAATCTCATCAGAGGTGTGGCTGGCCCTGTAGGTGATGCCGCCAAAGCGGCAGATACGCCTCTCTCAGCTTTTCAAGTCTTTTTGTCTGCCGAGATTCTGGACAAGATTGTGTTGCCTACGAATGAAGATATTGAAAGAAAGGCAGCCAACTACGGTACAGCTAGAGCCTCAGAGGAGCCTACAAATAGGATAGAGCTGAAAGCTATATTTGGATTGTTCATTCTTACGGCTGCACTAAAAGACGGACATCTCTCTGTTGACGAAATGTTTGATGCCAATATGAGCGAGTCTGCCTACAAGGCTACAATGTCGAAGGAAAGATTCCGCTTTCTCATTGATTGCCTCCGATTTGACGATAAAGAAACGAGGAATTCCAGGAAACAGAATGACCCTTTTGCTGCCATAAGAGAGGTGTGGGTAGACGGCATCAAGAACTGTCAAGGTAATTTTAACCCAGGGGCCAACACTACAATCGACGAGCAATTGCTTGGTTTTAGGGGAAGATGCCCCTTTAGAATGTATATACCGAGCCAGCCGAGCAAATATGGAATTAAAATTGTAATGATGTGTGACGTGGGCACCAAATACATGATAAATCCTATACCATACCTGGGTAATGGAATTCGAACAGGTGGTTTGCCTCTAGGCGATTACTTCGTTCGAGAGCTTAGCAGACCAATTTGGGGTTCCAATAGAAACATAACTATGGACAATTGGTTCACTTCCATTCCAATGGCTGAAGAGCCCTCCGTACAACCTGACCGTACAACCGTCTTGAAGCCTCCGCACAACCTGACGGTTGTTGGAACTCTTTGAAACAACAAACGTGAAATTCCTCCAGAACTTCTCCAGACAAAAAAGCGTACTTAACGGAGTTCAATGTTTTGCCTTGACCAGGGGCTTGGCATTGTTTAATACGTCCCAAAACAAAATAAATTGGTCGTTCTACTGTCTACAATGCACGAGAGACCTTCTTTGGTCTACCAAAGTTGAAAGCCAGAAGTCATCAAGTACTACAACTGGACTAAAGGTGGGGTTGATACCTTGGACCAAATGTGTAGTCCTACGGAAGAAGAAGTCTCGGTACTTGTATATTATGGGCACCTCACTCAATTTTGCCCTGTGTAAAACTCGAGAACAAACGGGTTTCTTCGTTAATCTTTTTCAGCTTGGTGCGAGACAAAAGACAAAGATTAGTGACAGAATGTATGGGAAATATATAATTTGGGCTGTATATTTGCGCATAATGGGGGGGGGGGCTAAAGTATTTGGATAGTTTGAAGTCAGAATACAATTCTATCCAGGCATAGGGCCACTAAAAATCACAGAAAAATAGCGAGGTATCTGTAAATTATGTTAACTAAAAAAAAAAAAAAAAAAAAAAAAAAAAAAAAAAAAAAAATCCCAGCATAAAGCAAATGTAATGTTTCATTTACGGGAGACACAACAAAGACAAGTGACAGAATATTTGGGAAATATATAATTCAAGCTATGTATTTGCACATAAGAGAAGGGGGTAAAGTATTTGGACTGTTAGAAGTCAGAAAACAAATCTTTCCTGGTATATGGCAACAAAAAAAAAATCACAGAAGAATAGCGAAGCACCTAGAAATAAAAAAAAAAATCCCAGTATTTCATTTAAGTTTTTTTTCCAAGTGTTAAGCGTTTTTTTTTTTTTTTTTTTTTAATGACCGTTTTTGCAATTATTAAGCTTTTGCAATTATTAGGTTAATGTAGTGTTTCATTTAAGTGTTCATGATGATCGCTCTTCAAAGTTTATTTTGTTTTTTGCCTTTCATTTATGTTATTTTACTGTTTTCATGACCGTATGTTTGGCTTTAAAATACACTTATCTATCGATCCATCAAATATGCAGAATAATTGTACCAAAAACATTGTGCGTGCAGACCCGCTATATTTTACCCCCCCCCCCCTAATGTGCTAATCTATAGCCCAACTTTATTTCTAAAGTAGCGAAGAAACTAACGAAAAAACCGGTGAGTTCTCGAATTTTACACAGCGTAATCTTGAGTGAGTGGCGCATAATACACAAGTACCAAAATTCTTGCCTCATACAGAAATAAAAAAAATAAAACTCCAACAAAATTCTCAAATTTGGAAAATCTTTTTTCCGGGGGGTGTATACCGGGGGATCTTTTCCGTGGGGGGGGGGGTATTTTCCATGCGGGGTGGGGGGAATTTTCGGAAGGGTATTTACCACGGGGTGGGGGTATTTTCCACGGGGGTATTTTCCGGGGGGTATTTTCTGTGGGGGGATTTTCTGGTTTCTGGGGGGATTTTCCACGGGGGTATTTTCCGGGGGTTAAACGACTAGAACCATTGGACCATTGAAACTTTGTGGCAAAACATGTTGTTTGAGCCTACAAGTAGTATGCTAATATTAAATTTACGGAGAAATATAGGAATCTCCATGTTATTTGCGTACGCCTCTACAACTTTTCAAAGAGAGTCAGAACTCCCTCACACAGTTTGAAATAGACATTTTTTTTTAAGTTGGCGAGGTATAATGTGGTCAAAAATGTTTTGAGAGTATGGTCGTAATTAAATAACTTAAGCAGACTGGTTTTTGAGTCAACATCCGTTTTTTAAAAGTCATTCAGAGAGCGGAGGTTACTCCATATACGATAACTTGAATGGTGATTGGGATTTGAATAAAAGGAATAGTTTTCTTTACAATTCATATTAGTAAGAGAATTGAATTCAAAGAGAATAGTTTATTTGAGAGGATATTAGTAGAGAAAAATGAGTAGTGCATTTAGATTATTGGAGATTAATGATGGAGCCGACAACAGTAGCAACGATATACGAGTACCCAATGTGGCTGTGGAAATAAGCGCTGGCTGTAGATTATGTCTTGAATGGGACAATATGTATGCTAGATACGTGATATCATTAAGCAAATTTAAACAGGAGGAGCAGCTATGTTTTGCTGGAAAAGTGAATATTCTCCATATAAATAAACTTCGGTCAGCATTAGATGTCCAATCGAAATATATTGATGAGAACAAAATGCATCAGTGAATATTATTATTGTAATTATGTTAAATAAAATTGTTTCTAAATCAATGGTGTTTTTATTTCTATAGTAGACTAGGGTATATTTTTTATAGTAGAAAAAATCCTGGTTTGTCTGAAGTTGGTTGTGAGAGTTTTAGGACTAAAAAAAAAAAAAAAAATGGATAGAATGAATAGATTCGAGAAAGAGCGAAACATGAGGAATCTAGTTCTTATGGAAAAACGTTTAATTATAGATGACGATTTTCTAGAGCTGTCTATTCAAAGGAAGATATTTTCTCGGGGAATGCTTGTCGATATAATGAAAACTGATTCTCCATCATTAGACTATTGTATGAAGCTTCTACGTCGTGGTCCAAAGGCATTTACACAATTTATTGATATATTGATCACGAGACGGCAAAATGATATTGCGGATATGCTTTTAAACATTAGTTTAGAAATTTAGGACTTTTTTTCATGAGAAAGATGGTGCTCAAGGATGATTTACTCCTCTCTCTCTCTCTATCCCAGACAATTTTTTGTTGTTGCTAGCTCAGTTTTATTGTGGCAGTGAGAGTGTCAACACATGGCAAAATGTTCCATACATGTCCGTTATGTATGTACACACTGGGCAGCTGGTCATCATGTGAGAATAGCATAAAGATTGATGAGTATGATGAAGAGTATGGATTATGCAACTCCTGCACATTGCATATAGGATATGCTGTACAAATTAAAGGGTGTAATTCCTGTCTTGAAGAGGTCTGCGACTCTCATCCTAGAGACCACCTATACTCCAATTGCCATTATGATAAATGTAATCAGTGGGAGAACACATATCCTGGTATGATTGGAAAGAATCCTAACCGTGATTTTAGTTTATTGCTACGAGATTGGTATCGTCGTGGTTTTAGATTGTTCTGGGAGGAGGAACCGGGTCAGCGATTTAACTGTTGGA
The DNA here is from genome assembly GCF_049724085.1 of Artemia sp. Qi Xiang Cuo. Lineage (NCBI taxonomy): Eukaryota > Metazoa > Arthropoda > Branchiopoda > Anostraca > Artemiidae > Artemia > Artemia sp. Qi Xiang Cuo. The sequence goes on along the minus strand of NC_142807.1, from coordinate 28,397,017 downwards.
ACAACAAAAGAATATGGTTTCTATGTCATCGTTGTGATAATAATGGGTGTAATGATTATAAACCTACTGCTTTTTATTCGGCTGCAACAGAATGTGATTCGACACTTGAGGACACTGTTGATAAAATTGCTTTAAACAAACAGATTGAAACATGTGAATTATCTATGATGAACGAAAATAGTGTCATTGACTATACAAAGAGATATGACAAGAGCGAGGTCACACTCTACTGTAGAAAATGTGACCTTGACATTGCAGTACATCAGGATCAGTACACTCTGAATTCAGATAATCTACCTGCACTAGTTGTTGTCGACAAAACCCTAGTAGAAGATGAAATCTAAAGAGTAGAAAAGTTGTTTTATCATGTATATAATTTTTTTTTTTATTAATAAACAATTTCACATACATTTTTAGAACTTTTTATTCTTAGGGCACTAAAATCAGTATTAAATACGCTTGTAAGTATATTCTCCACTAGAAAGTCATTCAATCAAGATAATTCAACATAGATGTTGAGACACTGATTGTAGGTATAGCCACGACATCTGAACATGAAAAAGAGTATTGCATGAAAGCCACATGTCTTAGTCTTTAAATCCTGTACTCTTCGTTGATTTTGAATAATGGTTTTCCCACTGCTTTCAATAAAGTTGCTGATGCATGGAGTGTAGAATTTATACGATAGGCCAAGAGGATACAAAAATTCAATATTCTTTGCTGTTTGAAGGATGCACAGACAATGACCTGTCTTCAAAGACGATGGACTGCTATTAACAATGATTAGGGTCTTTTTCACACTTGGAATTTTCTTAATTAAGTCCGATGTTATACAGTTGAAATTGTGCAGGGGCTTGTATGAATTAATATTAACAAAGCTGATTAATTGATTTGTGGTTGGAGAACTGGGTCTTATTGAACACTGCGGCTGGGTGCGTTTTCCCAATAAGCTACACATTTACTCCATTGAATTATCGTGACGTTGTAAGCCAAAATAACAGCAAATGTACACTCAAAGCGTGCATTACCTGTTTGTGCAATGGTTAAGTACTGTGATTCCGACAAGTCCAAAACAATTACCCCATGATTTTTTGAAAACATTAAATCGGTTATTCCATTTTCAAATAATTGGAATTCATGATCGAGTGACCACATAGTTAACTTGTAAAGAATTTAATTGGATTTTTTGTCAAATGACAGAGTGGTTGTGTACAGCTGAACATCTTTCACTCTGTCCACTTAACTAGAGATACCAAACAAATTAAAATCATCGGGGGATTCAGTCCAGGATCAAACAGCACTACCACTCTTCACAAAGGCCAAAGCCAATTTTGATGGGATGTCTCCATTGATAAATGATGAAACGCTATACCTACGAGAGCCGGTGGCAATGTGACGTTGATTGGTGATCGTATGGGGGACAAGAAGTTCAATATTTTTGGCATTTGCTCTTAGCTTTTACACTGCCAATGCAACGGAGCTCCTTACCTGCTGTCTTCGGACGTGGAGAATTTCCGATGTGATAATGAAATTTTCATAGGGTGCTGCAGGAAGTGTTTTTCTCAAAATGAAATTCGATGGGGCCATCTGTAACTTTAAGTCAACCTTGACATTGGGGGGTAGCCATTGGGATATATTGAATATCTCATGATTTAATTTTCCAACCAGATGATACTCCTGGGTCACCGCAGTAGTCAACTCACCATCAGTATCAACACCTGACCGATATTCATAACCCAATGATTGCTCTCTTATCTCTTTATACGCCTTTGGCGTCATCTTCCTTAATTGTATGTAGATTGTATATTTGGATAAGTTATTGCTAGTGCTCACCAAAGTATCATTAAGAAATACATTAATTTGTTTCAATAGGTTTTGTAGAATACAGTTTTCGCGGGATAGACACTCACCGGCGTTTGGAGTTGTATTATCTGACATTTTCGTCACCGCAACATTTAAATCAATAAATGTTGATGACAAATCAATGAAATAGTCTTCATTAGAAAATATTTGAATGTGTATATACTCCGTGAGGGGTTGTTGGGGATGAAATTGTTCATAGTAGCCATACTTGACACTGACATCAACATTTTCAGCATTGAATAGATTCAATGAAGAACTGATTGATGTACATGAGGCTCTGTGAGATATATAAGCACTCATAACAAAAGACCTTCTTTATCTCTCCAATACTATATTTCTTTTTCTTCTTCTGCATATCGGGATTCGTTCTGTTATTTCCCAAAGGACTGTTCGGTATTTATTCCTTCTCGTGTGGGTAAATACAGATAAATGATTGATGTGGACGCATCCTTTTCAATCCCTCCCCATTTTGTAGAGATTTTAGTTGCTCACCAACAGCTCTTGCTGAAGATCTAATATTTTCCTTAAAACTTTCCTTGAAATTCTTGCCTGACCCCCAGTCTTGTAGTGTGGAGGCAGCACAATTCGATTCAGCAGTTACAAGATGTTTTCTGGCCAGGGGTAGTTCAGAACGAAATATCCTAGCAAACCAGCTACCAAGACCATAGCCAGACATTGTAGTACGTCGCTTGTAGCAGTCCAATCCATTGCCTATTTGACGTGGACTCAAAGCACCAACATAACAATCGATATCGGGACAGACAAATAGAATTCTTCTATTGTTCATTCTAGGTGATTGTGCTGTCGTTGACAATGGGTCGAAAATGACATGTAATCACTGCTAAGCCTTTTGTTATTGCTAGAAGATCACCCAATTCACTTCTTAGTGTTAACTGACAGAGTTCCAAATACGAAGTGTTTACAGGAACATACTGAAGATGCTTTATATTATAATGATGAACAGGTCCATGAGTTGTTTTTCGTTCATGAACACTAACGAGGGGGGACATTTGAAGTACCAACTTTCGATGTATCCACAAAAGATACATAGAGAAATATGCAAGATTGCGAGGTGAAACCAGGTGGATAATCAGCAAAAATTACTTGATCCATCCCGTAAACGGTGCCAGCATTTCTCCCATTGATCATATTCTGTTTAAAGCCAAGAACGTCTCTCAGATTATCATTGAGAACAATTATTTCAGTGTCAACAGGTGAGATATTGTAAATACTATCATGTTACAATGAATAATTAAAATTGAATTTACCATTCCTACGATATGAGATTTTTCTATTGATTGTACGACACAAATCTCCCATATTAACATATTCAATATATTTCAATTTGGCATGTGGATATTCGCTAGATTTAAGTTCTTCAACCCATTCATAGTCGAAAAAGAGTGTCCAATCGAATGGTATAACTTTTATATCATACACACGATCCTTTCTCAGGATGTCATAGGTATTTTTGAGAATGCAGTCGACAAGAGCCACTTCATATGCACCGTCAAATTTGTTGGCGGGGGAAAGTTTTGTCCAAAAATCACTTTTCGTATTCAAGTTATTGTAGAGAGGATCGGAAACGTTGGACATGAAAGTTACATAGAAATCATTGGGCATTGTAAATATCTTCAACACCGATCCAAGAATCAAAATCAGAGTTGTATCCTAGCAAACGAACAAGTAATTATTTCTTACCCCTGCGAGTAAGTGTCTTTAATATCTTTTCAATTTGATAGATTTCACTATTATTTTTAAGTTTTTGTAGTTCTTAGTCATAAGACCCGTCAAGAATCTCTTCATCTTTAGTATCACGCAGGAGATTTGTTATAGGTCTAGTGTCTAAGATTTTTGACACTTTAAAAAGTTCGGTGGACCACAAGTAATTCCCCTTTTCAAAAATGTTACTTATCCTATTAATTCCAACTGTATCACCAACATTGAATTTATTTTTGTTCTTGGCAACCATTTAGTTAGAATACTGTTTAAGAAAGGTGTCAATTGTATCATGATCAGAATGATGAACTTCCGTTGGCTTAGAATTGGACAATGATTGATGAGGTCGTTGATTATAAATCAACATGATTTTATCTAGATCATGAATAAAAGCCGATGGATTTTTCAATGTACAATATCTTGAAATTAAAAGTCGAATAGTTTTTATCAATCGTTTGGCCAATGCAGCCTTTATAGGATTATGACTATGATAGAGCAATGTATTATATTTCGCTAGTAGTTTTGCAACTTGGGGATTAACAAATTCACTACCCCGATCCGTTTAAATTTTCTTATATGAATCCTGTTCGAGAATACTTTCAATGGCCTGAACAACTTCAATGCCTCTCTTTGATCGCACTGGAATGGCATATGCATAGCGACTATAAACACTGATTGCAAGACGGATGTACTTGTATGCTATATTGTGACGTCGTTGAATCTCATCTAGAGTCAGGAGATCTGCTTGCATTACATTGCAATGGGTAAAAGGCTTTAGTTTTTCGATAATGATTAGCACGAAGTCTATGATTTCTATGCAGAGTGTAACTTGATTCATTTTGTAGATAGTCCTGTACACTTTTAGTGTGAACACCAGTGACTTTGGAAAGAGTGGTGGGGGAACTTAAACTCCCTGCCTCACCAATATTTTCATAAACACCTTTCAGAACTTCAACCATTTTGAACGTAAGAGTGTGGCAGTTGGCAGTAAAAGTGTGAAAAAGCTACCGCCCGCCTGAAGAAGTCGTTTCCTTTTAAAATTCTTTCCTTTCTTTTTAGATGCCAATGTACGTACAATGGAACGATGTTGCTTTTCATGTTTCTTAAGTAATTATGGCAGTTGAACATTACCCTCAGTCAAATTTAAACAAAGTTCAGATATTAGATTAACGACATCATTGTCAATACCATGTTTGAGTATGGCTTTCCTAAGCGGAGGTTTTGAAGTGCTTTGAACTGAAAACAGATGTCTATTTTCATGTAGTTTCATCAGTGTCATGATAGCGACTAATAGGTTTTTTTTAGCGTTCACGGGGAGATATACTGTGATTTCATTGTCGATAATATCTGTGACTACACACAGATCCTCGGGTGTATTTTGATTAAGATCCAATAGGATATAACCGTGGGGTTTATTAGTTTCCTGATTGCATGCTGAGAGCAGAAATTTGGAGGCACCTGGATAGATTGATTTATTGAGGTTTATTAGCGAGCGAGAATCACGAACAACTCTGTATATTATGGAGTAGGTGCAGTTCAAAGCAATTGTTCGCATACATTTGCTCTAGTGAAAGAGGTTTTATTAAGCCAGAATAACAGAAATCTGTTCATGATGAGAGTGAACAGTGAACAATTGCAGCATTTCCTGGGACCATTGTTCAATAGATTCAGCCAGATCGTCAATGATCAGCCAAGAGTTTGGTTCAATAATGCTGAAAACATCAAGTCCCTGTATGAATTGTATCGGCACCAAACCCCTGGTGGTAGCAATTGCTTTTATTTTATCGTATGACTCCTGCAAAATACTGTAACAATAGTAGATTCTTTTCGGCTTTTCCACAAACATTTTATCGCAATTTTTAATTATTTTAGTTAAGAGTGTTGTTTTGCTCGCCATTGACGGCCCACACAGAAACGAGTAAATTTTTTCCTAAAACCTTTGGGGGGGGCCTCGCGGCCTTTGGAGCGGAGGGCCTCGTGGCCGGGTGGGGGGGGGCGGCCGCCAGGGGGGGGCGCACCGCCACTACCAAAGTTATCTTTTTTTTTACTTAGAGCAGATTATTTTTTGTAATATACGTTGCATTAAAAAAAGTGATATTATTTTAAGTGCTTTATTCTAATGTTGTATTTTTTCTATAAATAAACAAGAAAAAGCGCACTTATTTAAGTGTTTTTCCTCTGTGTCTATGTAAATGCTTTATTTTTTTATTATAAATAAATTTAAAAGAAGTGTATTTTTTTTTCATGTTTAATGTGCTTTTTTTTAAATGTAGTATTTTTTAAGTATTGTTACCTTTCTTATGCATATAATAAAAGAAAATATGATTCTTTATTCGTCTTCTTCTTCTTATTGTTCTTGAACAGAGTAGGGAAATTATTTAGTCATTAGACAACTATGGTCTACAGTTAGTTGTCCAGCTGAACTGTTGAAGGGAACATGTATCAATTTAAAACACCATTCAGATCGTTTCTGTGTGGGCTGTCAATCTCGGGCAATACAATACTCTTAACTAAAATAATCAAAAATTGCCATAAAACGCTTGTGACAAAGCCGAAAAAAATCAACTATTGTTACAGTATTTGGCAGGAGTAATATGATACAATAAAAGCAATTGCTGCCACCAGGGGTTTGGTGCAGATATAATTCATACAGGGACTTGATGTTTTCAGCTTTATTGAACAAAATTCTTGGTTAATCATGGACGATTTGGCTGAATCTATTGAACAATGGTCCCAGGAAATGCTGCAATTGTTCACTTTTCGCTCTCATCATGAAGAGATTACAATTACTCTTGTTCTACACAATAGCTTTCATCAGAGCAAATGTATACGAAAGCTTGCATTCAACTGCGCCTACTACATCATCTAAAGAGTTGTTCGTGATTCTAGCTCGCTAATAACCCTCAATAAACAAATATATCCAGGTGCCCATAAATTTCTGCTCTCAGCATACAATCAGGCAACTAATAAACCCCGCGGTTATATCCTATTGGATCTTAATCAAAATACACCCAAGGATCTGCGTGTAGTCACAGATATTTTCGACGATGAAATTACAGTATATCTCCCCGTAAACACTAAAAAAACCTATTAGTCGATATCTCGACATTGAAGAAACTACATGAAAATAGACATTTGTTTTCAGTTCTAAGCACTTCAAAACCTCCGCTTAGGAAAGCCATACTCAAACATGGTATTGACAATGATTTCATTAATCTAATATCTGAACTTTGTTTAAATTTGATCGAGGGTCATGTTCAGCTGCCAGAAGTAGTTAAGCAACAGGCAAAGTAACATCGATCCATTGTGCGGACATTGGCCTCTAAAAAGAAAAAAAAGAATTTTAAAAGGAAACGACTTCTTCAGGCGGGCGGTAGCTTTTTCACACTTTAACTGCCAATAATTGCAGGACTTGTAAACAGTTTTCTCAAGATGGCAAAACCCTATAAATTGACTCCAATAGAACTCGCTCTCTCACCCGTGTAACACTTTGAGAACGACCTGTGTAAATTCCTTGACAATGAGAATATTGAGGATGATAGAAAACTGGTTTTACTTCAAGATGCACTTCGCCGAGGGGACAAACACAAGTCCTATCGGTCAAAGCCGACTGCTGCTGGTATTTATCAAAAAAAAGAATCATCTCCTAAAGAGTCTGCTGCTGCTGCTGGAACAAAATTAAATAAGTTGTATTTTTATTAATTTTTATTGAAATTCGGAATTCTATGCCCCAAAAAATAACGTGAAAAAATAAAACGACTCCTAACATATTTCTTGGAAAGTGGTCAAGATCATATTCAAGTTGAGAGCAATGGGAAAGGGATTATAATTCAGGGCAAGAGCTTTTTGATTCTACCAAGACCATAGCAAGGCTATGGTCTTGGTAGAATCTACTTGATTTAATCTATGGCATGGTTACAAATCGTAAAGGACTAATATCGTTTGATGCTCATCTACACAACTTTCTAAATATATTAAACTTCTCCAAAAGTCTTATTGGTAATAGACAAATTCTAAAAAATTAAATGAACAAGCATCAACATCACCAACAACAACGACACCATTAAAATATGAAGATGAAGAAGAAGAAGAAGAAGAAGATTTTAAATCAATCTTGTAAAATATTAGCACACCTAGTGGAAAAAACTTGAAAATGGTGGCGAGGAAAAAACGAAAACGTTTCATGTCACCATCGTCAACTAGTATACAAAAGGGTAGCGGACGTTACACAACGTGTTTACGTTCAAAATGGTTGAAGTTCTGAAAGGTGTTTATGAAAATATTGGTGAGGCTGGGAGTTTAAGTTCCCCCACCACTCTTTCCAAAGTCACTGGTGTTCACACTAAAACTGTACAAGACTATCTACAAAATGAATCAAGTTACACTCTACATAGAAATCATAGACTTCGTGCCAATCAATATCAAAAAACTAAAGCCTTTTACCCATTGCAATATAATGCAAGCAGATCTCCTGACTCTAGATGAGATTCAACGACGTCACAATACACCGTACAAGTACATTCTACTTGCAATCAGTGTTTTTAGTCGTTATGCATATGCAATTCCATTGCGAACAAAGAGAGGCGTTGAAGTTGCTCAGGCCATTGAAAGTATTCTCGAACAGGATTCATATAAAAAAATTCAAACGGATCGCGGTAGTGAATTTGTTAATCCCCATGTTGCAAAAGTACTAGTGAAATATAGTACACTGCTCTATAATTGTCATAGTCCTATAAAGGCTGCATTGGCCGAACGATTAATAAGAACTATTCGACTTTTAATTTCAAGATATTGTACATTGAAAAATACATCGGCTTTTATTCATGATCTAGATAAAATCATGTTGATTTATAATCAACGACCTCATCGATCATTGTCCAACTCTACGCCAACGGAAGTTCATCATTCTGATCATGATAAATTGACACCTTTCTAAAACAATATTCCAATGAATCAATTGTCAAGAAAAAAATAAATTCAATGTTGGTGATACTGTTCGAATTAATAGAACAACTAATGTTTTTGAAAAGGGGAATTACTTGTGGTCCACCAAACTTTTTTAAAGGGGCAAAAATCCTAGACACTAAACCCATAACTTATCGCCTGCGTGATACCAAAGATGAAGAGATTCTCGGCGGCTTTTATGACTATGAACTGCAAAAAGTTAAAAATAATAGTGAAATCTATCAAATTGAAAAGATATTAAAGACTAGTACTCGTTACTTGTTCGGTGGCTAGGATACAACTCTGATTTTGATTCTTGGATCGGTGTTGAAGATATTGACAATGCCCAATGATTTTTATGTAACTTTCATGTCCAACGTTTCCGATCCTCTCTACAATGACTTGAATACGACAAGTGATTTTTGGACAAAACTCTCCCCCGCCATCAAATTTGACGGTGCGTATGAAGTGGCTCTTGTCGACTATATTCTCAAAAATACCTATGACATCCTGAGAAAGGATCGTGTGTATGATATAAAAGTTATACCATTCGATTGGACACTCTTTGTCGACTATGAATGGGTTGAAGCACTTAAATCTAGGTAATATCCACAAGCCAAATTGAAATATATTCAACACTATATGACTGAGTATGGTTGTCGTAAAGTCAAGAGAAAAATCTCATATCGTAGGAATGGTGCGGTTTATTCTAATTATTAACATGAGCCTTATTTTATTAACTATACCTCCCCGTCTAACCTCAAAATAAAAATTCTTAGTGATAACATGAGGATTGTTCGGGGCCACAAATAAAATACGATCAATAGAAAAATGCTGGCACCGTTTACGGGATGGATCAAGTAATTTTTGCTGATTATCCACCTGGTTTCACCTCGGACTCTTGCACATTTCTCTATGCATCCTTTGTGGAAACGTCGAGAGTCGGTAATTCAAATGTCCCCCCTCCTACGTGTTCTTGAACGAAATACATCTCACGAACTTGTTCATCACTATAATTTAAAGCATCTTCAGTTTGTTCCTATAAAAACTTCATATTTGGAATTCTGTCAGTTAACACTAAGAAGTGAATTGGGTGATTCTCTAACAATAACTAAAGGTCTAGCAGTGATTACACGTCATTTTTGACCTATTATCGATGACATCAAAATCACATAGAATGAAAAAAATGAGAATTCCATTCGTATACCCAGATATTAATTGCTATGTTGGTGCTTCGATTCCACATCAGTTAGACAATGGATCGTAATATTACAAGAGTCGTACTACAATGTCTGGCTATGGTCTTGGTAGCTGGTTTGCTAGGCTATTTCGTTCTGCACTACCCCTTGCCAGAAAATAACTTGTACCTGCTGCGTCGACTTTCGCTGCCTCTACATTATAGGACAGGTGCTCAGGCAATAATTTCAAGAAAAGTGTTAGAAAAAATATTAGATCTTCAGCATGAGCCGATGGACAGCAACTAAAATCTTGGCAAAATGGGATGGGAGTGAAAATGATGCGTTCGCATCATTCACTCATCAGTCTCCACCCAGGCAGTAAGCAAAGGACATCAACAAGGACTTTGAGGAATAAAACAACGAAGGCCAATAAGCAGAAGAAGAAAAAGAAAAAGATTGTTAGATCAAAGAAGGATTTCTTTTCTTAAGATGATTTATCTCCCCCACAAGGAATCATATCCATCAATCAGTTCCTCATTGAATCTATTCAATGCTGAAAATGTTGATATCAGTGTCAAGTATCGCTAGTATGAACAATTTCATCCCCAAGAACCCCTCTCGGAGAATATACACTTTAAAATATTTTCCAATGGAGACTATTTTATTGATTTGTCATCAACATTTATTGATTTAAATGTTGTGGTGAAGAAAAAGTCAGATAATACAACTCCAAATGCTGGCGATGGTCTCTCCTATGAAAACTGTATTTTACACAACCTATTCAAACAAATTAATGTATTTATTAATGGAACATTGGTGAGCACTAGCAATAATTTATCAAACTATGCAAGCTACATACAATTTATGATGATGACACTAAAGGCATACAAGGAGTTGAGAGGACAAGCAATAGAGCATTAACATGAATGTTTTTGAAAATGGCGGTAAGGTTACTTCTACAGGTACCCAAGAACTTAATGTGGTAGGAGATCGAAATATCTAAACACATGGGACTTTCTTATATTCACCCCCCAATATTAAGAATGTAATAAAGTTGGAACCGACATTATTAACTATCAGTTTTAGGAAAACACTTCCTGCAGCACCCGATGCAAATGTCATTATCACATCGGCAATTCTCCACGTCCGAAAACAACAAGTTATGAGCTCTTTTGCATTGGCAGTGGAAAAGCTAAGAGCCAATGGTAACAACATTAAACTTCTTGTCCCCCATACGATCACCAATCAACGTCACATTGCCACCGGCTCTCGTAGCTATAGCGATTCATCATTTATCAATGGAGAAATCCCATCAAAATTGGCTTTGGCCTTTGTGAAGAGTGGCAGTGCTGTTGGATCTTGGACTGAATCCCTCCCATGATTTAAATTTTTTCGATCTATCTAGCCTCGTGTGCAAATTGAATGGTATTCCACTGTACACTCTATCATTTGACAAAAAATCCTACAGAACTCTGTATGAGCTGACCATGCAATCCCTAGATCATGACTCTCAACTATTTGAAAATGGAATAACCGATTCAATGTTTTCAAAAAATCATGGGATTATTGTTTTGGACTTGTCAGGGACTCAAGATATGAGTATAGTACAAACAGGGACTGTACGTTTAGAGTGTAAATTTGCCGATGCTCTGACTGAGAGTATCTCGCTAATATCACTGAGTCAATTTGAAACCTATTGGGAAATCACACCCGACGGCAGTGTTTTACTAGACTTAGCACCATGAACACAAACCAAATAATCAATGCATTTAGTATGGATCCATACATGTCCCAGTAAAAGTCATATTGTAAGCCAACAGACTTCATTTAAAAAATTTCAAATGTTAACAATACGCTAATCATTGGTAATAGCTGGCCATTGACTATGAAGCCTGTCCATTGGCTATATATCTTTCGAATAGCGAAGAATATTGAATTTTTTTATCCTCTTGGTCTATCGTATAAATTCTACGCTCCATACATCAGCAACTTTATTGAAAGCAGTGGGAAAACCATTATTCAAAATCAACGAAGAGTACAGGATTTAACGACTAAGACATGTGGCTTTCATGCACTACTCTTTTTCATGTTCAGTTGTCGTGGATATACCTACAAGCAGCTTCTCAACATCTACGTTGACTTACCTCTATTGAACGAATTTCTAGTGGAGAATATACTTACAAGCGTATTTAATATTAATGTTAGTGCCCTAAGAATAAAATGTTCTAAAAATATATGTGAAATTGTTTATTAATTAAAAAAAAATTATATACATGATGAAACGACTTTTCTACTCTTTAGATTTCATCTTCTACTAGGTATTTGTTCGACAACAACTAGTGCAGGTAGATTATCTGAATTCACAGTGTACTGATTCTGATTTACTGCAATGTCAGGGTCACATTTTCTACAGTATAGTGTGACTTCACTCTTGTCATATCTCTTTGTATAGTCAATGATACTACTCTCATTCATTCTATAGAATTCACAAGTTTCAATTTGCTTATTTGAAGCAATTTCACAAACAGTGTCCTCAAGTGTCGAATCACATTCTGTCACAGCCAAATAAAAATCAGTGGGCTTATAATCATAACACCCATTGTCTTCACAACGGTGACGTAGAAACCATATTCCTTTGTTGTTCCAACAGTTAAATCGCTGACCCGGTTCCTCCTCCCAGAACAATGTAAAACCATTACGATACCAATCTCGTAGCAATAAACTAAAATCACGGTTAGGATTCTTTCCAATCATACCGGGATATGTATTCTCCCACTGATTACATATATCCTAATGACAATTGGAGCATAGGTGGCCTCTAGGGTTAGAGTCACACCTCTTCATTACAGAAATTACAGCTTTTAATTTGTCCAGGATATCTTCTATGTAATTTACACTGTTTCTATAATCTACACTTTTCATCATACTCATGAATCATTGTGCAATTCTCACATGATGACCAGCTGCCCAGTGTGTACATACATAACGGACATGTATGGAACATTTTTTCATGTGTTGACACTCTCACAGTCACATTAAAACTGAGTTTGTAAGAACAAAAAATTGTTTGAGATAGAGAGAGTGGGGTAAATCTTTCCTGAACACCATCTTACTCATGAAATAATTCCTAAATTTCTAAACTAGTATTCAAAAGCATATTTACAATAGCATTTTGCTGTTTCGTGATCAATATATCAATAAATTGTGTAAATGCATTTGGACCACGACGTAAAAGCTTCATACAATAGTCTAATGATGGAGAATCAGTTTTCATTATATCGACAAGCATTCCCTGAGAAAATATCTTCCTTTGAATAGACAGCTCTAGAAAATCGTCATCTAGAATCAAACGTTTTTCCATAAGAACTAGATTCCCCATGATTCGCTCTTTCTCGAATCTATTATTTTTTTTTTTTTTTTTTTTAGTCCTAACTCTCTCACAGCCAACTTCAGACTAACCAGGATTTTTTCTACTCTAAAAAATATACGCTAGTCTACTATAGAAAGAAAAAAACCATTGATTTAGAAACAATTTTATTGAACATGATTACAATAATAATATTCACTGATGCATTTTGTTCTCATCAATATATTTCGAAAGGAGATCTAATGCTGACCGAAGTTTATTTATATGGAGAATATTCACTTTTCCTGCAAAACATAGTTGCTCCTCCTGTTTAAATTTGCTTAATGATATCACGTATCTAGCATACATAGTGTCCCATTCAAGACATAGTCTACAGCCAGCGGTTATTTCCACAGCCACATTGGGTACTCGTATATCGTTGCTACTCTTGTCGGCTCCATCATTAATCTCCAATAATGTAAATGTACTACTCATTTTTCTCTACTAATATCCTCTCAAATAAACTATTCTGTTTGAATTCAATTCTCTTACTAATATGAATTGTAAAGAAAACTATTCCTTTTATTCAAATCAGAATCACCAATCAAGTTATCGTAGATGGAGTAACCTCCGCTCTCTGAATGACTTTCAAAAAACGGATGTTGACTCAAAACCAGTCTGCTTAAGTTATATAATTACGACCATACTCTCAAAACAAGTTTGACCACAGTATATCTCACCAACTTAAAAAAAAAAGTGTACGTCAAACTGTGTGAGGGAGTTCTGACTCCCTTTGAAAAGGTGTAGAGGCGTACGCAAATAACATGGAGATTCCTATATGTCTCCGTAAATTCAATATTAGCATACTACTCCTGCAAAGTCACCAATCGGCCAAATAGACTCCAGGACAGAACAACTCAAAAATATCTTTCCAGGATAACCCCAATATCCCTATTAGCATCTTAAGAGTATTGATTGATCATTGAAATTTAAATGATTTGGGTAAATACCTACAAAAAATAATTTTTTTTGTAGTACATAGAGGGTTTTGGGGCAGTGTGCGTAGCTCTATGGCCTTAATATGTTTATCATGACCAAAAATTTGCAATATATATAAAAGTAATTTTCGTCCTTTTTAAAAATTAAGTAAAAAAAACAGATTTTTTTAACTGAAAGTAAGGAACGACATTAAAACTTAAAACGAACAGAAATTATTCCGTATATGAAAGGGGCTGTCCCCTTCTTAAAGCCTCGCTCTTTACGCTAAAAATCTTTATTGTTTAAAAAAATTGAGTTGTGAGAAAGTCAAAGTTTTGTATTGTTTAAAAAAAAATAGAGTTGTGAGAAAGTCAAACTTAAGCGTAAAGAGCGAGGTGTTGAGGAGGGGACAGCCCCTTTCATATACGGAATAATTTCTGTTCGTTTTAAGTTTTAACGTCGTTGCTTACTTTCAGTTAAAAAAACCTGTTTTTTTTATTTAATTTTTAAACGTTTTTGAATTGATGCAGGTTTTGATTTTGGCTCACCGTATATGAATAATTAAAACAAAATTTGCATATTAATTTTACTTTTATTCGGTTTAATGGCTTTCTCGAAACTTGTTTAGTTTTATTTACGAACGTTTTTGTTAGTAATAAATATACGTAACTTACGAATTAACTAACGTAACGAACTTCTATATTCATAGATTTTCAATACGTATATTAGGGGGTTCGCCCCCTAGTCAATACCCTACTCTTTAAGCTAAGTTTGAATTTGTTCCAATTCTCTAAAAATGACCCCTCAATCACAGAGGCCGTTAATTAGAATAAATAGCTCTTATGAAAGTACTAAAAAATCTTCGGCTTCAAGAGCGAGGAATTGACTAGGGGGTGAATCCAACTATATACGCAATAATTTCTGTTCGTTTTAAGTTTTGATGTTGCTCCTCACTTTCAGTTGAAAAACTTTTTTTTTATTTAATTTCTGATCGTTTTTTAAAAAGTGCTGGAAAATCTGGCACCCCCTTCATAGCAATGTCCCTTCCCCCATGAAATATTCCTCCATGGAAAGATCCTCCCACATAACCCCCGACCCCCCCACTAACAGAAAAAATCTCCCCTGAAAACGTCTGTATACTTCTCAATAACCAATACTATATGTTAACATTGGGTAAATTTTATAACTTTCACTCCTCCCCCCGGGGACCTCAGGGGAATAAGTCATCCTGAAAGACATAGTTATCATATTTTTGACCATGCTGAACAAAATGGCTGTCTCAAAATTTTCATCGGATGACTTTGGGGGAAAAAGAGCGTGGGAGGGGGCCTAGTTGCCCTCCATTTTTTGGTCACTTAAAATGGGCACTAGAACTTTCAATTTACGTTCAAATAAGCCCTCTCACGTTATTCTAGGACCACTAGGTCTATACGATCACCCCTGGGAAAAAAACAAAACAAAAACAAATAAACACGCATCCGTGATCTTTCTTGTGACAAAAAAAAAACTGCAAAATTCCACATTTTTGTAGATAAGTGCTTGAAACCTCTACAGTAGGGTTCTCTGATATGCTGAATATGATGGTGTGATTTTCATTAAGGTTCTATAACTGTTAGGGGGTTTTTCTCCTTTTTTTTCTAAAATCAGCCAAATTTTCTCGGGAGCGTAACTTTTGATGGGTATAACAAAACTTGATGAAACTTATATATTTGACATCAGCATTAAAATATGATTCTTTTGATGTATCGATTGGTGTCAAAATTCTGTTTTTTAGAGTTTCGGTTACCATTGAGCCGGGTCGCTCCTTACTTACAGTTCGTTACCATGAACTGTTTGATTATTTCCTTGACGTGTGTTACAATAGACAAGAGTGAAACGCACTGCCCTACAAAACTTTAGCTTAAAATATATCAAATTTGAATATCATTGAATAGTTTTTAAATATTTCTTAGGAATAAAAGCTAAGTCATGAATTTGTTTTATAAATTATCGTCATTTACGTGGAACGCTAATATTTACACTTTCCCCCATTAATAATGGTAACAAAAGAAAAACCGTTAGTATAAAACCTGATTTAAACAGGTTGTTCGATAAAATGCAAAGCTTGTACTGTGTCTTTGTTCTTTTTAATGCCACCACCATAACTTGCAGTTTTGTGGTTTTTGTGCAATGCCAAAAATACCATGGTTGTCAATGAACTCTTGGCCATCATACAATATGTCATTTAGTAGGAAATCGTGCATTTTTCTTTCTTTGATCACTGAGTTAAAACGGAGCATTTTAACGTCTATAAAAGGCAACGGTTGTTGGTTTTTATCATGGCTGGCCAGTTCGGCTTAAGATCTTTCATTTGTCAATTGTACGGGCAACAATTAGCCACTTCTGTCAATTATTATTTGTCTTTGGCTAAAAAACATGCAAATTTGTTAAATCAAAGAATTTTCTTAAAAAATTGCAAGAAGGAATCAGTGATTCCGAAATCTTTCAAAATATGTACCCATTTTGGAACTGAAAATGAAACAAAATTACAAAACAAATTAAGCCTAATGGCTTTAAATCACGTAATTTATGAACAAAAACAGAGACGTTTTCAACTGTCTAAGGACTTAAATTCTGTTGAAACCCTTAAGAAATAACCTTCCATCTGACATTTTTATGCGAATTAAGGAAATGGCCATTAGATCTTTTCGCCATGATTTTCATTTGTCCAAGGTTCGTTTGGTTGACAAGTTTAATAAACTTTTGTTTGAGAAGTTCGAAGATTCAGATGTTTTTATCCTCTTCATTGTCTTGGTCCAGCAGTTAAGAATTTGCCTTCTTAACCTCTTAATATTCAACAAGAGGCCGTTTCGTCAATGAGTTCTAAGCCCTGTTTCCCAAGAACAATACCGAGTTGAGGAAGCTTTTTAGATAGAGTCGAGAACTATGGTTTCTATAGATAAAGCTAAAGCTCCTCAAAAGATCAAATCCAAAACTGTAGGAAAACTTCTTAACTTTAACGTGAGTTTGATTCGTAAAGACAGCTCACCAAAAAAATGACATTAAAATACTCTCAGATATGAAAAAGGATAAATTCCTTACTATCACCAGAGCCGATAAGGGAAACACGATCGTAATTATGAACACTGAAGACTATAATAATCATATTAAATCCATTATATCTGACACTATTACATACAAAAAACTTGACTTTGATCCCACAGATAAATATTTAAAATCAACAAGAAAGGAATTGGAGTCAATGAAAAATAATTTTCACATTACCCCACAGTTTTATAACAAATATTATCTTAGGGATTGTTCAGCACCCAAGATCTATGGTCTAGCTAAGATTCATAAGACTGGAGCCCCCCTCCGCCCCATTGTGTCAACTTTTCCGTCGCCTGTTTCAAAATTAGGAAAATGGTTGTCGGTAGCATTGCGTCCACTTTTGGGAACACGAAAATCATATTTGAAAAATTCGACTGATCTTACTAATAAATTGCGAAATTTCATGTTGGAGGACAGTTCAATTCTTTGCAGTTTCGATGTTGTGCCCATGTATTCAAATTGTGATTTAAAAAGGTGCGAGGACATTTTAAAAAGTGAATTAGAAAAACATTTTGATTTAATACAAGATGTGACTTTCGCTACTTTGGATATCCAAGATACTTAAAAAGTAATCACTCTAGCTAACGAATTTTATTCGCATTTTAGCGTTAGAAAGGATATTTATAGACACATTTTTGGGTTATCTATGGGGGCTTCTGTTTCTTTTTTATTGGCAAATATATTCATAGAGGCCATTGAAACCTCCACTATACACAGTTTTAGAATCTCCCCTTGCTTCTGGGGTCGGTTCATGGATGATGTGGTGTGCGTTTGGAAACATGGATTGGACTCCTTAGACCTATTTTGTAAGCATTTAAATAGTTTTGATAATAATATTAAATTTACAGTTGAGTTTGAGGATAATAATATATTACCTTTTCTGGATATTTTATTAATCAAAAGGGAACTCCATTTACTTTTCTCGATTTACAGAAAACCAACGCACAATGATAGGTATTTAAATTTTCATTCTTGCCACCGTAAGTCAGTGAAACGGGGGGTTGTAATTTCACTAGTGGATAGAGCCTTTAGAATTTTTATCCCAGGAATTTCTGGATTCGGAATTGTTATACTTGAGGGATATTTTGTTTTGTAATAGTTACCCAATTAAGTTCATTGATAAAATAATTGAGAATAGACGGGTTAAACATGATAATAGGGTTATTGGGGTTTCTCAGTCTTTAGATTTAGATGTATCAAAAAGTTTCATTTCATTACCATATGTACCTGGTTTGGGTGAAAAACTTTCACGGGTTTTACGTAAATTTGGTATTGATACATGTTTCCAATCGTTGAGGCCAATGGGTAGTTTCTTTAATTCTGGAAAGGATTTGACCCGGATAAATTTAGTAAGTGGGGTTTATAAAATTCCGTGTTCTTGTGGGAAGTTCTATTTTGGTAGGAGTAACCAACAATTTGTTGAAAGGTTTATTGAGCATCGCAATTCAATAGAAAAAAACTTACAATTAAGCAAGCCTCCAGAACCTTTTGTTTCAGCTTTAGCAGAGCATATTTGGTTTCAACCAGATCATTTTTTTAAATTTGATGAAGCCTTAGCTATTTCAAATGATAAGGGTTACACTCAATGGGCGAGGGAAGCCATAGAAATTAAAAAACATATGTTTGCTAACATTTCGATAAATAGAGACACAGGTAATTTAAATATTGACCCAATTTATGATAACCTTCTAAAGAGTGAATCAATAGTCAATAAGGGAGTTAAGATTTTAAATAATCACCAGGGGACCATTTTGCCTGCTAGACCAAAACGATTTGCTTCAGTAATAGCCAACAACAGGATTATTTCGCAACAGAATAATTAAAGTAATTTACAGTTTTTTTTATTTTTCCTCAGTTACTCTGATGTCCTCACTGAAGTAACTATATATTAGCATCTTTTCCCTACGTGGATTAGTTTGCGCCAACTTTACATTTTTTTTTTTTTTGGTGGTGGTTTTTTTTGTTTTTTAGTTTTATCTTGGTTTTTTTTTATCCTGTTTCTTCTTGTGTTCATTTCGGGCTGGAGATCCCTTTTCTGGATAGAGATAAAGTTTTCGCATTGTTTTACAATTGTCTTTTCTTTTCTCTCCACTTGCTACGATCTGGTTTGTTTTGTTTTGTTTTGTTTTTTTTCGATTTTTCTATTTTTTGGTTTTTTTCATGGCTGGCCAGTTAGGCTTAAGATCTGTCATTAGTCAATTTTACGGGCAACAATTAGCCGCTTCTGTCAATTATTAAATAAAAAAAACAAGTTTTTTTAACTGAAAGTAAGGAGCGACATTAAAACTTAAAACGAACAGAAATTATTCCGTATATGAAAGGGGCTGTCCCCTCCTCAACGCCTCGCTCTTGACGCTAAAGCTTTTATTATTTAAAAAAAATAGAGTTGTGAGAAAGTCAAACTTTAGCATAAAGAACAAGGCGTTGAGGAGGGGACAGCCCCTTTCATATACGGAATAATTTCTGTTTGTTTTAAGTTTTAATGTCGTTCCTTACTTTCAGTTAAAAAAAACTTGTTTTTTTTATTTAATTTTTGAACGTTTTTGAATAAATGCAGGTTTTGATCTTGGCTCACAGTACATGAATAATTAACACAAAATTTTCATATTAATTTACTTTTAATTGGTTAAATGGCTTTCTCGAAACTTGTTTCATTTTATTTTCGAACGTTTTTATTAGTAATAAATATACGTAACTTACGAATTAACTTACGTAACGAAATTCTATATTTATATATTTTTAATACGTATATTAGGGGGTTCACCCCCTAGTTAATACCTTGCTCTTTAAGCGAAAGTTCGAATGTTGTTCCAATTCTTTAAAAATGACCGCTTAGTCACAAAGGCCGTTAATTAGAATAAATAGCTCTTATGAAAGTACTAAAAAATCTCTGGCTTGAAGAGTGAGGTATTGACTAGGGGTGAACCCAAACATATATGTAATATTTTCTGTTCGTTTAAAGTTTTGATGTTGCTGCTGTTGCAGTTGAAAAACTTGTTTTTTTAAATTCAATTTCTGATCTTTTTTAAATAATGCTGGGAAGTCCGGCGTCCACTTCATAGCAATGTCCCTTCCCCCATGAAAACTACCTTCATGGAAAGATCCTCCTACATAACCCCATAACAAAGGAACTTGTTTCGGGGGGGGGGGCAATTTGTTTCGGGGGGGGGGCCAAATCCTTCAAACCCATTAATCTGTGAGAAAAATCAGAAAATTATGGGAAAATGAAAAAAATCGTGAGATTTCGGGGGGGGCTGGGCCCGGAGGCCCCCCTGCGTACGTCCCCGCCCTACCCCCCCCCCCCCCTCCCACTACCAGGAAAAATCTCCCCTGAAAACGTCTATACTGTATACTTCCCAATAACCAATACTATATGTTAACATTGGGTAAAATTCATAACTTTTAGCCCTCCCCCCAGGACCTTTGGGGGATTACGTCATCCTAGACATTCATTTAAAGTTTTCTAATATGTTGAACAAAATGGTTTTCTCAAAATTTTGATCAGGTGACTTTGGGAAAAAAATAAGCGTGAGAGGGGGCCTAGTTGCACTCCATTTTTTTGGTCAATTAAAAAGGGCACTAGAACTTTTAATTTCCATTCCAATGAGCCCTACCACGATATTCTAGGACCATTGGGTCTATACGATTCCCCCTGGGAAAAAAAAAAAACACGCATCCGTTATATTTCTTCTGGGGAGAAATGCAAAATTCCATATTTTAGCAGATAGGAGCTTGAAACTGCTACATTAGGGTCCGCTAATACGCTGAATATGATGGCGTGATTAGAGGTGACCCTAAAGCTCCCACGACTCACCCCTGCTGCCACCTATAACTTATTTTACATAATTCATGGATGGTTATGTGTGTCGGTCGATTTATTTGATGTTTTTCATGGATGTTTAATGGTTTTTGTCAGTGAGAATTTGAAAAACAGGAACTTTGTCACATTTATGGATGTCAACAGCAATTCATGTCTGTTATATGGTTTTCTCAGTGAGAATGAAAAAACAGGAATTTTCTCACTTGGAAAAACAGGAATTTTCTCACATGGAAAACCATAAACCGCTTGGTCCTGTCACGAGTAGCACCTGTGAACTTGATTTACATAATCGCTAGGGGAAATTATTGATTCACGAAGGGGAGAATTAAGAAACATTAAGGCTTCTTTAATCTTAGGTCTGAGGGATAAACGTTCTTTAGGTCAGAGAGAAAAATTAATATTCTATTTTTAAATAGGGCTTCATTGATCTTTAGTGTCAGGAATTATAATTGACATCACATGTTATCTTGGAATTATGCGGGAGTCTAAAGAGATAGAAATTCTATTTTTAAATACGGCTTCACGGAGCTTTAAGTCGGAGAGATAAATTGATATTCTAACGAAACCCTAATAGTTTAGCTAGGAAAATTTATGAGATGTAGAGATTAAAGTAGGAAAGGGTTTCCTAGAAATTTGAAATGAGTTAGCGCAGAGATGCCAAACAAAAGGAACACTCTGAAATTACGTTTAGGGATTATTTGGGCGAAACCGTTTTATCCATTTTATGGGATTATTTCGGCGAAACAGTTAGAGACATTTTGAAAGAAGATTTTAGGAAAGGTTTTAGAAGAGAATTTGAGGGTGAAACTCTGTGGTCGTTATAATACACAAGTTCCATTTGAACAGTGTTGTGAGGTCCTCTACCCCAACCCCAAAGGGTTCCGATCCCCACCCCAACCCCGAAGGAAGCCCCCGGTACTCAAAGGCCCCCCAAGCTCCCATAGAGCCCCAACCCCCCAAACGCCCTCCTCAGACCCTCAAAGGCCCTCCTCTGGTCCTCAAAGGGCCCCCGGACCCCCAAAGGGCACCCCGGACCCCAGAGGCCCTCCCCCCGGTCCTCAAAGGGCCCCACCCTGGCCCCAAAGGGCCCCCTCCCTCTTCATACCTCCTCCCCCTCCCCTCCTCCCCTCCCCTCCTCCCCTCCCCTCCCTCCTCCTCCTCCCTCCTCCTCCTCCTCCCACCACCTCCTCCCCTCCTCCCTCCTCCTCCCACCTCCTCCCCCTCCCCTCCTCCCCTCCCCTTCCCTCCCCCCATTTTTTATACTTTATTTGTGCATTGAGACACAGAAGGGACACCCTCCCCCAAGGGTCCCCCAAACACCCGCCCCGGGCCCCCCCAAAGAGTCCCCTCTCCATTTTTTTAATACTTTTTTATGGCTTTATTATATCTTCTGAACAAGTTCCATTCATAATGTCATTCCTTAACCCATTTTCCAACCTCAAAGAGTCCCCCCCCAATTTGTAAATACTTTCTTGAATTTTTTAACATGGTATTTTTTAACTTTTTACGTTCCGACCTTTCTCAAAGAGTCAAATTTAAAGTTCTATTCCAAATATTTTCCCGGAACAAGAAAAGTCCCAAGACATAAAAAATTTAAAGTTCACTTCTAAATTTTTCCGTAGAAGATAGGAAAAGTTATACTATGATTGTGATTATTTTCTATGAAGATAAAAAATTTCACTTTAATTTTAAATTTTCTTAAATTCAGTTCTGACCATTCTCAAAGAGATGAAAAAATTTAAAGTTCTGTTCCAAATATTTCCCCGGAAGAAAAGTTCAACTTCGATTCTGAATTTTCTCAATGAAAATGAAATAAGTTATTGATCAATTCTATTTTCACAAAATAATATAAAATTTTCCACTTCAATTCAGATTTTTCTCAAAGAGGTGAACAAATTTAAAATATTGTTCCAAATTTTTCTTAGAAGATAGAAAAGATCAAGTTCTAATCTGAATTTTACCAAAGAACACAATTCAATTCTAATTTCTCCAGAGAAAATAAAAAGTTTCCACTTCAGTTTTAAGTTTACCAAGACATAAAAAATTTAAAGTTCAGTTCTAAATTTTTCCTTAGAAGATAGGAAAAGTTATACTTTGATTGTGATTATTTTCTATGAAGATAAAAAGTTTCACTTTAATTCTAAATTTTCTTAAATTCAGTTCCTACCTTTCTCAAAGAGATGAAAAAATTTAAAGTTCTGTTAAATATATTTTCTCGGAAGAAGAAAAGTTCAACTTCGATTCTGAATTTTCTCATTGAAAATGAAATAAGTTATTGATCAATTCTATTTCTCCAAAATAATATAAAAATTTTCCACTTCAGTTCAGATTTTTCTCAAAGAGATGAAAAATATAAAATACTATACCAAATTTTTCATAGAAGATAGAAAAGTTCAAGTTCTCTTCTGAATTTTACCAACAAATACAATTCAATTCTAATTTCTCCAGAGAAAATAAAAAGCTTCCACTTCAGTTTTAAGTTCACCAAGACATAAAAAATTTAAAGTTCTGTTCTAAATTTTTCTGTAGAAGATAGGAAAAGTTATACTATGATAGTGATTATTTTCCATGAGGATAAAAAGTTTCACTTTAATTCTAAATTTTCTTAAATTCAGTTCCGACTTTTCACATAGAGATGAAAAAAATTTAAAGTTCTGTTCCAAATTTTTCATAGAATATTGGAAAAGTTATACTTTGATCGTGAATATTCAAGTTCTCTTCTGAATTTTATGAAAGAACACTATTCAATTCTAATTTCTCCAGAGAATACGAAAAGCTTCCACTTCAGTTTTAAGTTCGCCATGACATAAAAAATTTAAAGTTCAGTTCTAAATTTCTACATATAAGATAGGAAAAGTTATACTATGATTGTGATTATTTTCTATGAAGATTAAAAAGTTTCACTTCAATTTTAAATTTTCTCCAAGAAGTGAAGAAAAGTTCAACTTCGATTCTGAATTTTCTCAATTAAAATGAAATAAGTTATTGATCATTTCTATTTTCCCAAAATAATATAAAAATTTTCCACTTCAGTTCAGATTTTTCTCAAACATATGAAAAAATTTAAAATACTGTTCCAAATTTTTCATAGTAGATAGAAAAGTTCTTGTTCTCTTCTGAATTTTACCAAAGAACATAATTCATTTCTAATTTCTCCAGAGAAAATAAAAAGTTTCCATCTCACTTTTAAGTTTACCAAGACATAATAATTTAAAGTTCAATTCTAAATTTTTCCATAGAAGATAGGACAATTTATACTATGATTGTGATTATTTTCCATGAAGATAAAAAGTTACACTTTAATTCTAAATCTTCTTAAATTCAATTCCGACCTTCCTCAATGAGATGAAACAAATTAAAGTTCTGTTCCAAATATTTTCCCGGAAGAAGAAAAGTTCAACTTCGATTCTGAATTTTCTCAATGAAAATGAAAAAGTTATCGATCAAATCTTTTTTCCCAAAAATATTATAAAAATTTCCACTTCAGTTCAGATTTTTTTCTCAAAGAGATGAAGAAATTTAAAGTTCTCTTCCAAATTTTTCATAGAAGATAGGAAAAGTTATACTTTGAACGTGAATATTCATGCTCTATTCTGAATTTTACCAAAGAACACAGTTCAATTCTAATTTCCCCAATACAAAATTTAAAGTTCAATTCTAAATTTTTCTGTGGAAGATAGAAAAAGTTATACCATACATGTGAATATTTCCCCGGAAGATAAAAAGTTCTAGTTCAATTTAAAATTTTCTCAATGAAGTGAAGAAGAATTCAAGTTCTCTTCTGAATTTTACCAAAGAAGACAATTCATTTCTAATTTCACCAGAGAAAATAAAAATATTCCACTTCAGTTCCTTATTACACAAAGACATAAAGAAATTTAAAGTTCAATTCTAAATTTTTCGGTGGAAGATAGAAAAAGTAATACCATACTTGTGAATATTTTCATGGAAGATAAAAAGTTCTAGTTCAATTTAAAATTTTCTCAACGAAGTGAAGGAAAGTTCAAGTTCTCTTCTGAATTTTCTCAATGAAAAAGAAATTAGTCATTGATCATTTCTATTTTTCCAAATAATATAAAAATTTTTAACTTTAGTTTAGATCTGACTCGAAGAGATGAAAAATTTAAAATACTGTTCCAAATTTTTCACTGAAGATAAAAAAGTTCAATCTGGCTCGAAGAGATGAAAAATTTAAAATACTGTTCCAAATTTTCCACTGAAGATAAAAAAGTGTAAGTTCTCTTCGGAATTTTACCAAAGAACACAATTCAATTCTAATTTCTCCAGAGAAAATAAAAATCTTCCACTTCAGTTGTTTATTTCACAAAGACATAGAAATTTAAAGTTCATTTCTAAATTTTTCGGTGGAAGATAGAAAAAGTAATACCATACTTGTGAATATTTTCACGGAGGATAAAAAGTTCTAGTTCAATTTAAAATTTTCTCAACGAAGTGAAGAAAAGTTCAAGTTCTCTTCTGAACTTTACCAAAGAACAGACTTCTATTCTAATTTCTCCAGAGAAAACAAAAATCTTCCACTTCAGTTCTTTATTTCACAAAGACATAGAGAAATTTAAAGTTCAATTCTAATTTTTCGGTGGAAGATAGAAAAAGTAATACCATACTTGTGAATATTTTCACGGAAGATAAAAAGTTCTAGTTCAATTTAAAATTTTCTCAACGATGTCAAGGAAAGTTCAAGTTCTCTTCTGAACTTTACCAAAGAACACACGTCAATTCTAATTTCCCCGGAGAAAACAAAAATCTTCCACTTCAGTTTTTTATTTCACAAAGACATAAAGAAATTTAAAGTTCAATTCTAAATTTTTCGGTTGAAGTTAGAAAAAGTAATACCATACTTGTGAATATTTTCATGGAAGATAAGAAGTTCTAGTTCAATTTAAAATTTTCTCAACGATGTCAAGGAATGTTCAAGTTATCTTCTGAACTTTACCAAAGAACACACTTCAATTCTAATTTCTCCAGAGAAAACAAAAAGCTGACACTTCAGTTCTTTATTTCACAAAGACATAAAGAAATTTAAAGTTCAATTCTAAATTTTTCGGTGGGAGATAGAAAAATTAATACCATACTTGTGAGACTAAAAATGAAGATATTTATGCAGAGTTTCAACTAGCTATGGCTAAGTTTGCTAAAGACACGCTATTTTCTTGCGAAAACACACAAACTCAGAAAAAATGATCATTGTTCCTTTAGTACCTACGCACTTAGACTAAAAATGAAGATATTTATGCAGAGTTTCAACTATCTATTTCTAAGTTTTCTAAAGACACGATACTCTCTTGTAAAAACGTACAAAATCAGAAAAATTGTTAAACGTTCCTATAGTACCTATACAAATAGACTGAAATTACTATATATATGAAGAGTTTTAACTAGAACTGGATAAGTTTGCTTAAGACAAGCCATTTTCTTGTAAAAACACCCAAAATCAGAAGTAAAATGTTCAATGTTCCTCTAGTACCTACGCAATTAGGCTTAAATGAAGATATTTATGCAGAGTTTCAACTATCTATGGCTAAGTTTGCTAAAGACAAGCAATTTTCGAGCGAAAACACACAAAATCAGAAAAAATTTTCACTGTTCCTTTAGTACCTATGCAATTAGGCTTAAATGAAGATATTTATGCAGAGTTTCAACTAGATATGACTAAGTTTGCTAAAGACAAGCTATTTTCTTACAAAAACACACGAAATCAGAAGTAAAATTATCAATGTTCCTCTAGTACCTACGCAATTAGACTGAAATGAAGATATTTATGCAGAGTTTCAACTACACATGGTTAAGTTTGCTAAAGATAAGCTATTTTCTTGAAAAAACACAAAAAATCAGAAAAAATGTTCAATGTTCCTATACTACCTACACAATGGGGCTGAAATGAAGATATTCATGCAGAGTTTCAACTAGCTATGATTAATTTTGCTAAAGACACGATATTTTATTACGAAAACACACACAAAATCAGAAAAAATTATAAATGGAAATATAGTAAAGACTCAATTATAATAAAAATTAATATAATTATTCAGATTTTCAACTATATATGGTTAAGTTTGATAAAGACAAGCTATTTTCTTGAGAAAACACACAAAATAAGAAAAAATGTTCAATTTTCCTTTAGTACATACACAATTAGACTAAAAATGAAGATATTTATGCACAGTTTCAACTAGCTATGGCTAAGTTTGCTAAAGACAAGCTATTTTCTTGCGAAAACACACAAAATCAGAAAAAATGTTCAATGTTCCTTTAGTACCTACGTAATTAGACTGAAAATGAAGATATTTATGCAGAGTTTCAACTAGCTATGGCTAAGTTTGCTAAAGACAAGCTATTTTCGTGCGAAAACACAAACAAAATCAGAAAAAATGTTCAATGTTCCTTTAGTACCTATGCAATTAGGCTAAAAATGAAGATATTTATGCACAGTTTCAACTAGCTATGGCTAAGTTTGCTAAAGACAAGCTATTTTCTTGCGAAAACATAAAAAATCAGAAAAAATGTTCAGTGTCCCTTTAGTACATACACAATTAGGCTAAAAATTAAGATATTTATGCAGAGTTTCAACTAGATATGTATAAGTTTGCAAAAGAATATATATTATAGAGATAAAACAAACAAAAACAGAAAAAATGTTAAATGTTCCTTTAGTACATACGAAATTAGGATGAAATGTATATATTTATTCAGAGTTTCAACTATCTATGTCTAAGTTTGCTAAAGACAAGCTATTTTCTTGCGAAAACACACAAAATCCGAAAAAATTATCAATATTCCCTTAGTACCTACGTAATTAGGCTGAAATGAAGATATTTTTGCATAATTTCAAATATCTAATGCAAATTTTTCTAAAGACAAGATAATTTATTGAGAAAACAAAAACACAATCAGAAGAAATTTTTATTTTAAGTATATTAACTAAACTAATATGCTAAAAATGAATATATTTATGCTCAGTTTCAACTAGCTATGGCTAAGTTTGCTAAGGACAAGCTATTTTCTTGCGAAAACACACAAAATCAGAAAAAATATTGTTAGGTTAGGTTAAGTTAGATTAGGTTAGGGTTAGCCTACGTACGCGCGCATATAGGTTAGGTTAGGTTGGATTAAGTTAGGTTAGGTTAAGTTAGGTTAGGTTAGGTTAGATTAAGTTAGGTTAGGTTAAGTTAGGTTAGGCTAGGTTAGCCTACGTACGCGCATGTACGTAGGCTAACCTAGCCTAACCTAACTTAACCTAACCTAACTTAATCTAACCTAACCTAACTTAACCTAACCTAACTTAATCCAACCTAACCTAACCTATATGCGCGCGTACGTAGGCTAACCTAACCTAATCTAACTTAACCTAACCTAACAATATTTTTTCTGATTTTGTGTGTTTTCGCGAGAAAATAGCATGTCTTTAGCAAACTTAGACATAGCTAGTTTAAACTCTGCATAAATATCTTCATTTTTATCCGAAGTGTTTAGTTACTACAGGAACATTGAAAATTTTTTCTGAGTTTGTGTGTGTTTTCGTAAGAAAATAGCTTGTCTTTAGCAAACTTAGCCATAGATAGTTGAAACTATTCAAAATTATATTCATTTCAGCATATGTGAGTATTTACTAAATTAATATTTAAAATTTTTTCTGAGTTTGTGTGTTTTCGAAAAAAAACAGCTTGTCTTTATCAAACTTAGCACTAGATAGTTGAAACTGTGCTTAAATCTCTTCATTTAAGCATAAATTAATAGGTACTAGAGGAAAAATGAACATTTTTTCTTATTTTTTGTTTTTTCGCAAGAAAATAGCTTGTCTTTAGCAAACTTAGCCATAGCTAGTTGAAACTGTGCATAAATATCTTCATTTTTAGCCTAATTGTGTATGTACTAAAGGAACACTGAACATTTTCTCTGATTTTGTATGTTTTCGCAAGAAAATAGCTTGTCTTTAGCAAACTTAGCCATAGCTAGTTGAAACTCTGCATAAATATCTTCATTTTAGTCTAATTGCGTAGGTACTAAAGGAACATTGAACATTTTTTGTGAGTTTTTTTGTGTTTTCGCAAGATAATAGCTTGTCTTTAGCAAACTTAGCCATAGATAGTTGAAACTCTGCATAAATATCTTCATTTAAGTCTAATTGAATATGTACTAAATGAACATTGAACATTTTTTATTATTTTGTGTGTTTTCGCAAGAAAATAGTTTGTCTTTAGCAAACTTAGCCATGGATATTTGAAACTCTGTATAAATATCTTCATTTCAGTCTAATTTCGTAGGTACTAAAGGAACATTGAACATTTTTTCTAATTTTGTGTGTTTTCGCAAGAAAATAGCTTGTCTTTAGCAAACTTAGCCATAGCTATTTGAAACTCTGCATAAATATCTTCATTTTTAGTCTAATTGTGTATGTAATAAAGGAATACTGAACTTTTTTTATGATTGTGTGTGTTTTCGCAAGAAAATAGATTGTCTTTAGCAAACTTAGACATGGATCGTTGAAACTCTGCATAAATATTTTCATTTTTAGTCTAATTATGTAGGTAATAAAGGAACATTGAACATTTTTTCTGAGTTTGTTTGTGTTTTCTCAATAAAATATCTTGTCTATATAAAAATTAAAAATAAATAGATTAAAATCTGCATAAATATATTCAAATATGACTAATTGATTAGGTAATATAGTAAAATTTAAAATTTTTTATGAGTTTGTGTGTTTTCGCAAGAAAATAGCTTGTCTTTAGCAAACTTAGCCATAGATCGTTGAAACTCTGCATAAATATCTTCATTTAAGCCTAATTGCGTAGGTACTAGAGGAACATTGAACATTTTACTTCTGTTTGTGTGTGTTTTTGTAAGAAAATTGCTTGTCTTTAGCAAACTTATTCATAGATAGTTGAAACTCTGCATAAATATCTTCATTTTAGACTAATTGCTTAGGTACTAAAGGAACATTGAAAATTTTTTCTGATTTTGTGTGTTTTCACACGAAAATAGCTTGTCTTTTGCAAACTTAGCCATAGATAGTTGAAACTCTGCATAAATATATTCATTTAAGCCTAATTGCGTAGGTACTAGAGTAACATTGAACATTTTACTTCTGATTTTGTGTGTTTTTGCAAGAAAATAGCTTGTCTTTAGCAAACTTAGCCATAGCTAGTTGAAACTCTGCATAAATATCTTCATTTAAGCCTAATTGCATAGCTACTAAATGAACATTCAACATTTTTTCTGATTTTGTGTGTTTTCGCACGAAAATAGCTTGTCTTTAGCAAACTTAGACATAGCTAGTTGAAACTCTGCATAAATTTCTTCATTTTTAGTTTAATTGCCTAGGTACTAAAGGAACATTGAACATTTTTTCTGAGTTTGTGTGTTTTCGCAAGAAAATAGCTTGTCTTTAGCAAACTTAGCCATAGCTAGTTGAAACTCTGCATAAATATCTTCATTTTTAGTCTCACAAGTATGGTATTAATTTTTTTATCTCCCACCGAAAAATGTAGAATTGAACTTTAAATTTCTTTGTGTCTTTGTGAAATAAAGAACTGAAGTGGCAGCTTTTTGCTTTCTCTGGAGAAATTAGAATTGAAGTGTGTTCTTTGGTAAATTTCAGAAGAGAACTTGAACTCTCCTTGTCTTCTTTGAGAAAATTTTACTTTGACCTAGAACTTTTTATCTTCCATGAAAATAATTAATATTATGGTATTACTTTTTATAACTCCCACTTAAAAATTAAGACATTAACTCTAAATTTATTTATTTATTTGTTAAATAAATAACTTAATTGTAAGAGTTTTATTTTATCTTGAGAAATTAGAATTGAAGTGTGTTCTTTGGTAAAGTTCAGAAGAGAACTTGAACTTTACTTGACATCGTTGAGAAAATTTTAAATTGAACTAGAACTTTTTATATTCCGTAAAAATATTCACAAGTATGGTAGTACTTTTTCTATCTTCCACCGAAAAATTAGAATTGAACTTTAAATTTCTCTATGTCTTTTGTGAAATAAAGAGCTGAAGTGTACGATTTTTGTTTTCTGTGGAGAAATTAGAATCGAAGTTTGTTCTTTGGTAAAGATCAGAAGAGAACTTGAACTTTTCTTCACTTCGTTGAGAAAATTTTAAATTGAACTAGAACTTTTTATCTTCCGTGAAAATATTCACATGTATAGTATTACTTTTTCTATCTTCCACCGAAAAATTTAGAAATGAACTTTAAATTTCTTTGTCTTTGTGAAATAAAGAACTGAAGTGGAAGATTTTTATTTTCTCTTGAGAAATTAGAATTGAATTGTGTTCTTTGGTAAAATTCCGAAGAGAACTTGAACTTTTTTATCTTCAGTGAAAAATTTGGAACAGTATTTTAAATTTTTCATCTCTTCGATCCAAATTGAACTTTTTTATCTTCAGTGAAAATTTTGGAACAGTATTTTAAATTTTTCATCTCTTCAAGTCAGATCTGAACTAAAGTGAAAAATTTTTATATTATTTGGAAAAATAGAAATGATCAATGACTAATTTCTTTTTCATTGAGAAAATTCAGAAGAGAACTTGAACTTTCCTTCACTTTGTTGAGAAAATTTTAAATTGAAATAGAAATTTTTATCTTCCATGAAAATATTAACAAGTATGGTATTACTTTTTCTATCTTCCACCGAAAAATTTAGAATTGAACTTTAAATTTCTTTATGTCTTTGTGAAATAAGGAACTGAAGTGGAATATTTTTATTTTCTCTGGTGAAATTAGAAATGAATTGTGTTCTTTGGTAAAATTCAGAAGAGAACTTGAATTCTTCTTCATTTCATTGAGAAAATTTTAAATTGAACTAGAACTTTTTATCTTCCGAGAAAATATTCACATGTATGGTATTACTTTTTCTATCTTCCACCGAAAAATTTAGAATTGAACTTTAAATTTTTTATTGGGGAAATTAGACTTGAATTGTGTTCTTTGGTAAAATTAAGAAGAGAACTCGAATATTCACGTTCAAAGTATAACTTTTCCTACCTTCTATGAAAAATTTGGAACAGAACTTTAAATTTCTTCATCTCTTTGAGAAAAAATCTGAACTGAAGTGGAAATTTTTATATTATTTTTGGGAAAAAAGATTTGATCAATAACTTTTTCATTTTCATTGAGAAAATTCAGAATCAAAGTTGAACTTTTCTTCTTCCGGGAAAATATTTGGAACAGAACTTTAATTTGTTTCATCTCTTTGAGAAAGGTCGGAATTGAATTTAAGAAGATTTAGAATTAAAGTGTGACTTTTTATCTTCATGGAAAATAATCACAATCATAGTATAAATTGTCCTATCTTCTATGGAAAAATTTAGAATTGAACTTTAAATTTTTATGTCTTGGTAAACTTAAAAGTGATATGGAAACTTTTTATTTTCTCTGGAGAAATTAGAAATGAATTATGTTCTTTGATAAAATTCAGAAGAGAACAAGATCTTTTCTATCTTCTATGAAAAATTTGGAACAGTATTTTAAATTTTTTCATCTGTTTGAGAAAAATCTGAACTGAAGTGGAAAATTTTTATATTATTTTGGGAAAAGAGAAATGATCAATAACTTATTTCATTTTCATTGAGAAAATTCAGAATCGAAGTTGAACTTTTCTTCACTTCATTGAGAAAATTTAAAATTGAAGTGAAACTTTTTAATCTTCATAGAAAATAATCACAATCATAGTATAACTTTTCCTATCTTCTATGTAGAAATTTAGAACTGAACTTTAAATTTTTTATGTCATGGCGAACTTAAAACTGAAGTGGCAGCTTTTTATTTTCTCGGGATAAATTAGAATTGAATTGTGTTCTTTGATAAAATTCAGAAGAGAACTTGAATATTCACGATCAAAGTATAACTTTTCCAATATTCTATGAAAAATTTGGAGCAGAACTTTAAATTTTTTTCATCTCTATGTGAAAAGTCGGAACTGAATTTAAGAAAATTTAGAATTAAAGTGAAACTTTTTTCTTCATGGAAAATAATCACTATCATAGTATAACTTTTCCTATCTTCTACAGAAAAATTTAGAACAGAACTTTAAATTTTTTATGTATTGGTGAACTTAAAACTGAAGTGGAAGATTTTTATTTTCTCTGGAGAAATTAGAATAGAAGTGTGTTTGTTGGTAAAATTCAGAAGAGAACATGAATTTTTCTATCTTCTATGGAAAAATTTTGTATAGTATTTAAAATTTTTAATCTCTTTGAGAAAAATCTGAACTGATGTGGAAAATTTTTATATTATTTTGGAGAAATAGAATTGATCAATAACATATTTCATTTTCAATGAGAAGATTCAGAATGGAAGTTGAACTTTTCTTCTTCCGAGAAAATATATTGAAAAGAACTTTAAATTTTTTCATATCTTTTAGAAAGGTCGGAACTGAATTTAAGAAAATTTAGAATTAAAGTGAAACTTTTTATCTTCATAGAAAAAAATCACAATCAAAGTATAACTATTCCTATCTTCTAAGGAAAAATTTAGAACTGAACTTTAAATTTTTTATGTCTTGGTAAACTTAAAACTGAAGTGGAAGCTTTTTATTTTCTCTGGAGAAATTAGAACTGAATTATGTTCTTTGGTAAAATTCAGATTAGAACTTGATCTTTTCTATCTTCTAAGAAAAATTTGGAACAATATTTTAAATTTTTTCATCTCTTTGAGAAAAATCTGAATTGAAGTGGAAAATTTTATATTATTTTGGGAAAATAGAAATGATCAATAACTTATTTAATTTTCATTGAGAAAATTCGGAATCGAAGTTGAACTTTTCTTCTTCCGGGGAAATATTTGGAACAGAACTTTAAATTTTTTCATCTCTTTGAGAATGGTCAGAACTGAATTTAAGAAAATTTAGAATTAAAGTGAAATTTTTTATCTTCATAGAAAATAATCACAATCATAGTATAACTTTTCCTATCTTCTACGGAAAAATTTAGAAGTGAACTTTAAATTTCTTATGTCTTGGGACTTTTCTTGTTCCGGGAAAATATTTGGAATAGAACTTTAAATTTGACTCTTTGAGAAAGGTCGGAACGTAAAAAGTTAAAAAATACCATGTTAAAAAATTCAAGAAAGTATTTACAAATTGGGGAGGGGACTCTTTGAGGTTGGAAATTGGGTTTAGGAATGACATTATGAATGAAACTTGTTCAGAAGATATAATAACGCCATAAAAATGTATTAAAAAAAGGGAGAGGGGACCCTTTGGGGGGGCCCGGGGAGGGTGTTTGGGGGACCCTTGGGGGAGGGTGTCCCTTCTGTGTCTCAATGCACAAAAAAAGTATAAAAAATGAGGGGAGGGAAGGGGAGGGGAGGAGGGGAGGAGGAGGAGGAGGGAGGAGGGGAGGAGGGGAGGAGGGGATGAGGTGGTGGGAGGAGGAGGAGGAGGAGGAGGAGGGGGAGGGGAGGGGAGGAGGGGGAGGGGAGGGGAGGAGGGGGAGGAGGGGGAGGGGAGGGGAGGAGGGAGGAAGAGGGAGGGGGCCCTTTGGGGCCAGGGTGGGGGCCTTTGAGGACCGGGGGAGGGCCTTTGGGGTCCGGGGTGCCCTTTGGGGGTCCGGGGGCCCTTTGAGGACCAGAGGAGGGCCTTTGAGGGTCTGAGGAGGGCGTTTGGGGGGTTGGGGCTCTATGGAAGCTTGGGGGGGCCTTTGAGTACCGGGGGCTTCCTTCGGGGATGGGGTGGGGATCGGAACCCTTTGGGGTTGGGGTAGAGGACCTCACAACACTGTTCAAATGGAACTTGTGTATTATAACGACCACAGAGTTTCACCCT
The DNA here is from genome assembly GCF_049724085.1 of Artemia sp. Qi Xiang Cuo. NCBI lineage: Eukaryota > Metazoa > Arthropoda > Branchiopoda > Anostraca > Artemiidae > Artemia > Artemia sp. Qi Xiang Cuo. The sequence goes on along the minus strand of NC_142807.1, from coordinate 28,362,290 downwards.
CAAATTCTCTTCTAAAACCTTTCCTAAAATCTTCTTTCAAAATGTCTCTAACTGTTTCGCCGAAATAATCCCATAAAATGGATAAAACGGTTTCGCACAAATAATCCCTAAACGTAATTTCAGCGTGTTCCTTTTGTTTGACATCTCTGTGCTAACGCATTTCAAATTTCTAGGAAATCCTTTCCTACTTTAATCTCTACATCTCATAAATTTTCCTAGCTAAACTATTAGGGTTTCGTTATAATATCAATTTATCTCTCCGACTTAAAGCTCCGTGAAGCCGTATTTAAAAATAGAATTTCTATCTCTTTAGACTCCCGCATAATTCCAAGATAACATGTGATGTCAATTATAATTCCTGACACTAAAGATCAATGAAGCCCTATTTAAAAATAGAATATTAATTTTTCTCTCTGACCTAAAGAACGTTTATCCCTCAGACCTAAGATTAAAGAAGCCTTAATGTTTCTTAATTCTCCCCTTCGTGAATCAATAATTTCCCCTAGCGATTATGTAAATCAAGTTCACAGGTGCTACTCGTGACAGGACCACGTGGTTTATGGTTTTCCATGTGAGAAAATTCCTGTTTTCCCAAGTGAGAAAATTCCTGTTTTTTCATTCTCACTGAGAAAACCATATAACAGACATGAATTGCTGTTGACATCCATAAATGTGACAAAGTTCCTGTTTTTCAAATTCTCACTGACAAAATCCATAAAAAACATCAAATAACTCGACCGACACACATAATCATCCATGAATTATGTAAAAAAAAGTTATAGGTGGCAGCAGGGGTGAGTCCTGGGGGCTTTAGGGTCCCCTCTACTGGTGTGATTTTCATTAACATTCTATAGCTTTTAGGGGGTCTTTCCCCCTTTTTTCGAAAATCAGCCAAATTTTTTCAGACGCGTAAATTTTGATGGGTAGGATTAAACTTGATGAAACTTATATATTTGAAATCAGCATTAAAATCCGATTCTTTTGATGTATCTACCTGTATCAAAATACCGTTTTCTAGAGTTTTCGTTACCGTTGAGCCTGGTCCCAATAATCAGTACTATATGTTAACATTGGGTAAAATTCATAACCTTCAGCCCTCCTCCTGGGGGCTTCGAGCGATTAAGTCATCCTAAGAGACATATTTATTATATCTTCGACCATGCTGAACAAAATGGCTATCTCAGAATTTTTATCCGCTGACTTTGGGAAATAAATGAGCATGGGAGGAGACATAGTTGCCCTCCAATTTTTTGGTCACTTAAAAGGGCGCTATAGCTCTTAATGTCGATTCCAATAAGCCCTCTAGCGACATTCTAGGACTACTGGATTAATATGATCACCCCTGGGGGAAAAAAAACAAATAAACACGCATCCGTGATCTTTCTTCTGGCAAAAAATGGAAAATTCCACATTTTTGTAGATAGGAGCTTGAAACCTCTACAGTAGTGTTCTCTGATACGCTGAATATGATGGTGTGATTTTCATTAAGTTTCTAGAGCTTTTAGGGGGTCTACCCCCTTTTTTCGAAAATCGGCCAAATTTTCTTAGGCGCGTAGCTTTTTATATGTAAGATTAACCTTGATGAAGCTTATATATTTGAAGTCATAATTAAAATATGATTCGTTTGATGTATCTATTGGTATCAAAATTCCGTTTTTTAGAGTTTCGGTTACAATTGAGCCGGGTCGCTCCTTACTTACAGTTAGTTACCACGAACTGTTTGATTATTTGTCTTTAGTTAAAAAACATGCAAATTTGTTAAATCAACAAATTTTCTTAAAAAAATTGCAAGAAAGAATCAGTGATTCCGAAATCTTTTAAAATATGTACCCATTTTGGAACTGAAATAGTGCTATGTACGAGAATAACACTGCTGCGGTTAAGGTAGGAAATGAGGTTAGCAGCTGGTTTTGTATTAAATCAGGAGTTAAGCAGGGTTGTGTTCTATTCCCCTTTATATGGATTATTTGATGGATTTTTTTTTGAGGAGCACAGGAAAGGCAATGGGAGACCAGGGAATCAAATGGGGAGGAAAGTCTCCTGGACTTGGATTATGATGATGATTTAAGCATCCTAGATGAAAGTGTGAGCAAAATGAATGAAGTTTTAGAGGTTTTGCGAGTTCAGGGTGCTAGAATTGGTTTGAAAATTAATGTTAGGAAGACTAAGTCACTAAGGCTAGAAATAAGTGAAGATGAAAAGTTGACGTTGGGTAATGAAAAGATTGATCAGATGGGCAGCTTCACTTACCTTGGTAGTATTATTAGTAAAGATGGTGGGAGCAGTGAAGATGTTAAAAATAGAATAGCCAAGGCTCAGGGTGTTTTTTCACAGTTAAAAAAAGTCTGGAAGAATAGGAAGATAAGTCTGCAAACTAAGATAAGAATATTAGAAGCTACAGTGATGACAGTGGTCAAATATGCCTCTGAAGCATGAACGCTCCGAAAAGCGGATAAAGATTTGCTATATGTTTTCCAGAGAAATTGCTTAAGGATTGTTCTGGGTACCCGGCTGACTGACCATATTTCAAACAATTGGCTATACGAAAAAAGTGGTTCAATACCGCTCTCTAGGGCTATAATGAAAGAAAGGTTGAGGTGGTTAGGGCATGTTGTACGGATGAAGGATGACAGATTGCCGAAGATTGCTCTTTTCGGCCAACCATCTAGGGGTAAACGGAAAGCAGGTCGCCCCCGTCTGGGGTGGAAGGACGTCATAAAGAAAGATTTAAAGGAAACGGGAGCTTCTTGGGAGGGTGTAAAGAGGGAAGTTTTGAATAAATTAGGATGGATGAGGAGCATGCATAGGTGTGTTGGTCTCAGGTGGATCAGTGCTGCAGTGAGTTGTCAGTAGTAGTAACAGTAAACCTCTTAATATTCAACAGGAAGCAGTTTTGTCGAAGGGTTCTAAGTCCTGTTTTCCAACACCAATTTCCTATTAAAAAATAATTTCAAAGGTGGAGTCAGGAATTATGGCTTCTATAGATAAAGTTGATACTCCTCAAGAACTTAGAGCCGAGATCGTAAGCAAACTAAACACCTTTAATATGAGCTTAACAGGGAGGATCAAGTTTCCTTTATTGGATTGAAGGAAAATAAGACCTTCTATTTCTTAAAGAGAAGATCCTTATCTTCCCTTAAAAATTCTCCCTCTCCTGTGACAAATAGGTCAAAAATTATTGCATTTGTAACCGAGTAAGAGCTATCAAAAATGCACAGAGAAGTAAGCAGCCTTTAGGTTTTGAATGACGAGGAACTGTTTAGAAGACGCTTCTAGATTTTAGACAAAAGAAAGAAAAATCTACCAGAGAGCATAAAATACTTTTTTTCAGAACCATCGTTCTAGAATTGTCAATTCTGAAGATCCTTAAGCCACCAATATATATATATATATATATATATATATATATATATATATATATATATATATATATATATATATATATATATATATATATATATATATATATATATATATATATATATATATATATATATATATATATATATATATATATATATATATATATATATATATATATATATATATATATATATATATATATATATATATATATATATATATATATATATATATATATATATATATATATATATATATATATATATATATATATATATATATATATATATATATATATATATATATATATATATATATATATATATATATATATATATATATATATATATATATATATATATATATATATATATATATATATATATATATATATATATATATATATATATATATTCACTTTGTATGGAAAAGGTGATCATCCAATTCGAAATTCAAAATTCTAGTGCTCTTTTGTTAATTTTCAAATGATTAAAGTGCAAACATCGTCCCTTAAGTGCCTCTTTTGCTACCAGCCCCCCCCCCCTCATCTCCGTAACCCTTTAAGAACTCCAATCAAAATTTCGACATATTTATTTGTTAAAAATAGCTGAAAATTCCGAACAAAGTGAAAGAAAATCTTACCGGAGGGTAACTTTTTCGGCAAAGACCTAAGCCCAACCATCAGTGAAGAATTAGCAACAAAAGTAAAAACACAGAAGAAAGTCCAAAGGACAATGTAAGACGCTATGATTTTTTCGTTTCTTCATACTTAGCAAAACTAATTTTAACAAACTCAAAAAAATATGCCACTGGAGATAGCATGACAACCAGAGCCCCTGGCACAAGAGCCGTAAATTACCCTTGAATTTTCTTGCAACAGTATTGGCATCCTGTCTACTTTTTATTTCCTGTATTGATTATATTTCTCTTATATTGCTTAAGTTGGAGCGTTTAAGCTCATTCCATATAAAACATGATTTTTATTTCTTTTTTTGCCGTTTTTAGCTACTCCATCTATTGAAATTCTTATGTCCCAGGGTGTTTTAATTTCTTTAGGTTGTTCGCATTTATTTTTAGCAAGGAATTGTATTAAATGCAAAAAAATGTATTAAACTGGATTTTAATGCACGAAATTGCATTAAAATAAGTGAATAGTAAACAAGTTGTATTAAAAATTTGACATTGCAAAGAAAACCTTTCGACAGTATAGATACCTATAGTGTGATTTGAATTAGTTTTACACACCTTCAAAATTCCCTGAAAATTTCAACTTAATTTCCATAGCCGTTCTTAAGAGATTGCGGATGCGCCCGTTCGGAAAAACTAGTTGCCTTGAACGCCTTTTGGTAAGCTCAACCTACTCAGAAGGTTTTAATTTATTACCTTCAACCCATCCTGAAATAAGTCGAGGGTCTTGAGGGGTCTCTGATTTAACTTTCTAGGCGTCAAATATCTGCTGAACTAGTTTCAAATGTCTAGACGTCTGTGCGTCTAATAGTTGCTGAATTAGATCTAAATCCCCTCAATATTCCATTAAAGTTTCAGATTTATACCTTTACCATCCCTGAGATATTGCACCTGTGCCTTTTTGGCTTTCTGTATGCACTTAAACTCTTCTGATTCAGTTGAATAGTAGTAGTGGTATTAGTAGTGTAAGGGTGGCACTTTGTTGTAAGACTATTACTTTATATGTCTGAGACCACAGTCTTGGCTGAAGTATTTGCCCCTCAAGCTAGGATAATTGTAGCAAGCCCTAACTCTTTCAAATACTTTTAAGATCTTAGACTCGGTATAATTTGCAACCTTTCTTTATTTACAAAGTTTACAAAAGATCAGATTGATGAAATTTTATGTCCAAAGGTTAAATTGTTTCTCCTGTACTTGTCTCTTAGTTAAAATCCTACTTCCGTAGTACACGGCTGGGTTAATAGGTTCACCGAGAAAAGAACAGATAAAGTAGCTTAAATTCTCTAAGAGTTTTAATACAATTTGGGCCAACGGCGTTTCTCTTAATATTTTTTTTGTGCGTAAAACCCTCACTGTAAGTAGTAGTAGTAAAAATATTAGTAGCAAAAGTAGTAGTGGTAGTAGTAGTAGCAGTAGTGATAGTTTTAGTATTAGTAGCAGTAATAGCAGTAGTTATTGCAGTAGTACTAATGGTAGCAGTAGTATCAGTCGCAAGTAGTCACAGTTGCAGTCGCAACCCGTCAAAGTAGGATGTAGTCGGAGTCGCAGTTCCAAGTAGTCGAAGTACCAGTCACAAGTAGTTAAGGTCAAAAGTACTCATGGTCACTCTGTCAGGTACTTATAGTCACAGTCACAAGTAGTTTCTGTCACAGTCGTAAGTAGCTGCAGACCCAAGTAGTTACTGCGGTCAATTTCATGTGTAGATGCAGTAGCAGGTCCTAGTAGTCACAGTTACAGTCATAAGCAGTTCGGGTCGTAGATGGAAGCAGTCAGGAGTTGCAGTCACAAGTTTTGCAGACGTAATTAGTCCGAAACGCAAGCAGTTACAGTCGTAAACAGACGCCGTAGCAGTGGTAGTAGCATAAGTACTGGTAGTAAAAGGAGTAGTAGCAGTTGTTATTGTATCGCAAAAAAGTTCAATTGTGAATACGTATTGATAAACTTGTGAACTTATGAATTTAATACCATAGCCTGTTACTTAGCGGTTGCTGATACGCCATTTTGACAGCCTGCATGCATACAATGCGTTTTGGTTTTACTAACCATACACCCCAATATCCCCTGAAAATTTCAACTTAAAACCCTTAGCCATTCCAGATATATTGCGGATACGCCCTTTTAACATTCTTTTTTTTTCAACAACATCTTATATTAAATATAATAATTCACGCCAGCTTAACGACCGGTTACAAACAAAGCACAAATATGCTTGAAAAACGCAACCAGAACACAGTTACTAAATTATACAACTAACCAAATCATCTCTGAAATAAACACAAATAAAGAACAAAAAAATTCAAATGTTGATAATAATTATAGAACAATAAATTTAAAAAAATAACAGAAAAAAAGATTATTAACAGAAAAAAACTTAAAATGTCTTCTCTTGCAATCCAGTCCCACGCTCACCAACTGCCTGCAAGAAGATAGTTCTCTCACTGGGTTTTAAATTGTGGCAAACTTTGCGCTTCCCAAATTGAGTCTGGAAAGGTATTCCAGACCACCGGTCCCGGGTGCTTTACCACACGGCTAGAACAAACCGTACTTTTTGGCTCACTTACTAGGTCTTCAGCATTTATCGTAGCATTTCCCTGATCAAACCAATTCAAACTAAAAAAAATTATAAAAAACATCAGGCACAAAGCCATTCAAGCTTTAAAAACAAAATTACCCATTTTAAAATATCTAATTTGAGTAACATTGAAAATTACAAGTTTCATAAAAATTGACTCTGTATTTAAAACTCCTGTATCATACTTACCAATTAGCCTCACTGCTTTATTTTGCTGAATTTACACTCGTTGTAAATGGCACGTAAAACTATTAGCCCAAATCATAGATCAATAATTTATAAACGGCGCAATCAAAGAGTAATATAAAAGAACTCAAATATGAGAAGGTAAAAAATATTGAAAACGTCTTAAAATCCCAAGGCCACGCGCTACCTTACACGCAACCACATCAGCGTGTCTTCTCCAGCCGAGGTTCTGGTCAAGAATGAATCCTAGGTATCGCATTTCCTCAACCTGCTTTAATAGAGAAACATTTATTCCTATTTCACTGGGAAGATTTGGATATACACCAGTACGATTGAACAGAATATAATTACTCTTTGCCGCGTTAATGCTAAGTAAGCTAGCGCCTACAAACTCACTCAACCCTTGCAGAACTCTGTTTGCTTTCTGGACCAATTCTTTCAGAGTCTTCACTGCGGACAACAAGCGCTGTATTGTCGGCAAATGATGTCACAGACGCACCAGGAATGTAGAATCGCACACTATCGACAGACACTAAATACAACAGGGGTCCTAAAACAAAACCCCGAGGAACTCCACATGAAACAGCGAAAAATCTAGAAAACTTCTCTTCTAGATTTACCGTCACTGACCTATCATTTAAATAGGAACTAAACAAACCCAAACATCTCCGTTCTGCATCCAAATCTCTTAATCTATTCGATAAAATACTAGAATCAACGGTCTCAAACGCCTGTTTAAAATCTATAAAATACTAGTACAATACTTACCCTTTTCTAAAGCTAAATTAAAATTTTCTAAAAGATGTTGCACAGCATGTGAAGTCGAATGGTTCTTTCGGAATCTGAACTGGCCATCATACAACGCATGCAGGCTCGTGAGGTGATCTTAAAGTCTTCCATAGATAACTTTTATAAACTATCGAAAACACTGGCAAAATAGAAATAAGCCTCCAATTTGATATATCCATTTGAGTGCTCCGTTTGTAGAGAAGGAGAATCATAGCCGTTTTCAATAATTTAGGAAAACCTCCCTTTTCCATTGATAAATTGATAGGTGCACTAGCACAGGAAGAATTTACACCAGAATTGATCAAATAGTCTTCAGGTTAACACCATCCAACCCAGCACTGTTGAGTCCAATCGAGCTGATGATCTTTTTTAATTCAGCTGAATCACAGGGACGAAATTTCATTTCCATTCCCACGCCCCGATCACCAGCAAACGAGTTGCTGTTAATGAGAGCTTGGGAATTTCCCCCTCAACATGCCCTTTAAGCTTCAACTTAATACCCTCCTCCATTTCAATGATATCACAAATACGCCCTTAAGAAAAACTTGGATGAAAATAGGGTTTTTTATTTACTTTCAGTTGAAAAAACTTGTTAATTTTTATTTAATTTCTGATCGTTTTTAAATAATGCCAGGAAATCTGGCTACATCTCCACGGAAAAATCCCTCCTCCCCACGGATTTATTTTCTATACCAGTGAGTCCCAACCGGTGGTTGTTGATCTCCGGGGGGTTTGCAGTGTTTAGAGAGAGGGTTTGTGAAAATAATATTTTATTGGCGGATTTTTTAACCCAGCATTAAAAAAAAGCCTGCCACTGCAGATATGGGTGTTCTTAATATTTACCACGGGACGCGTGAATGATAAAACTGGTTCTTCGTGAACACTTCATAAACCATGAAGTGGCAGTTGACAGTATCTTTAGTTCTGTGGTGTTGTATTAACTGACGTTCGTAGATAGGCTTAGTACTTGTAAAGCTTGAGTGATAGTGTTATTGTGACTGTCAGGTTCTTGTGTAAATTATTTAATAATTATTAATTTAATTAGGCCCGTTTTTTAGCACTAAGATCTTACATCTTAGATCTTACATCTTTCTGCAAAGATTATCGTTTTTTAACTCATCTTTGTTCTTAGATCTTACAGCTCACAGATGTTAGCAAAAAGTGTGAAGACCGCCATTGTTTTACCTTATAGAACAATGGTGAGAGAACTTTGATGATCTACTCATCATTGTTCTCAGACCGCTGATCAGAGCAGAATGATGAAAGACGTTTGCACAAAAACGGCCAAACATGTAAGATCTTTGTTCAAAGATTTCACTTTTAAGCGTTTTCTGACAAAAAATGTAAGATCTTAGCACATTGATGAGTGAAAAAACAGGCCTATTATTAATAAAACTTATTTGTACAATGGATCGATGGTTAAAAACGGGTCGTTTAGAAACAATACATAATCGAGATTATAGTACTGAAAGCTATAGTGAGGTACCGTTTAATTAGACTAAAAAAAAAAAATGATAATAGTAGAGGAGGGGATCCGACTCCGAACGGGGCTCCTTATATGGGCATAGAATACTGACGGGGCTCCAAATAAGGGCATAGAGTCATTAGGGAGAACACGTGGTTAATGGGGTCAATGACCTCTTTTTCCAATTTGTCAACAACAACAACATCGACCTTGACAGTCACTGAGAGCGTGCCAAAAACAACAACAACAACATCGACCTTGAGGTTTGCTGAGAGCGTGCACTTACAACACCAACAACATCGACCTTGGAACACATGCGATGTCGATCTCAATTCACCTATCGTGAATCAATAATTCCCCTTAGAAACAACAAATTAATTTCCCCTTTCTTGACAGATCAATCAATCAATGACATCATCTGTCAGACTTTAAAAATTTTCGCCCTAGAAACATTTCTCCAGGAATAGATCCAAATCATTAATGTCTTTGCCTCGGACAACTCTTTTGGTCGAACTCCAAAGGATATTAATAACCAAAGGCCATGGAAACAATTAGGCAAGAAACATCTTAGCGATGAATTGTTTTAGCGCGCGAAAAGGTTTCATATTAATTTGAAATGCGTTAGCGCAGAGATGCCAATAACAAAGGAACACGCTGAATTTACGTATAGGGATTATTTGGGCGAAACCGTTTTAGACAGGTTATGGAACTATTTCGGTGAAACAGATAGAGACATTTTAAAAGAAGATTTTTGAAGAGATTTTGGAAGAGGTTTTGAGTGTGGTCGTTATAATACACAAGTTTCATTTGAACAGTGTTGTGAGGTCCTCTAACCCAACCCCAAAGGGTTCCAATCCTCCTACCCCAACCCCGAAGGAAGCCCCCGGTCCTCAAAAGCCCCCCAAGCTCCCAAAGGCCCTCCACCGGTCCCAAAATGTCCCCCAGGCCCCCAACTGTCCCCCCGGACCCTCAAAGGCCCCCCAAGCTCCCAAAGGGCCACCGGCGCCCCCAAAGGCCCACCCAGACCCCCAAAGACCATCCCCGGGCCCCCCAAAGGCCCATCGAGCTCCCAAAGGACCAACGGGGTCCCAAAGGCCCTCCACCGGCCCCCAACTGCCCCTCCGGGCCCCCAAAGGTCCTCCCCGGGGCCTCCACGGCCCCCCGGGCGCCCAAAGGCCCAACGGGGTCCCAAAGGCCCTCCACCGGTCCCCAAATGTCCCCCAGGCCCCCAAAGGCCCTCCCTGTGCCCCAAAGGCCCACCCAGACCCCCAAAGGCCATCCCCGGGCCCCCAAAAGGCCCATCGAGCTCCCAAAGGACCAACGGGGTCCCAAAGGCCCTCCACCGGTCCCCAAATGTCCCCCAGGCCCCCAAAGGCCCTCCCTGTGCCCAAAGGCCCTCCCTGTGCCCCAAAGGCCCTCCCCGGCCCCCAAAGGTCCCCCGGACCAGAGAAGCGCCGCCGGGATAACACACACACACACACACACACACACACACACACACACACACACACACACACACACACACACACACACACACACACACACACACACACACACACACAAACAAATACATATACACACACACACACATATATAAACACACACAAACACCCACACACAAAAACACAAAAAAATACACACAAACATAAAAACACACACACACAAACAAAAAAACACACACAAAAACACACAGAAACAAACCCACACACACACACTAAAAAATAGACACACACACATACACACACACACAAACACAAATATACACACACATACATACACATACACATACACACACACATACAGACACACATACATACACACATACACACACATACACACACACACACAAACACACACAAACACACACACACATACACACAAACACACACACATACACACACACACATACACACACATACACACACACATACACACACACACACACACACACACACACACACACACACACACACACACAAACATACACACACACACACACATAGGTGAGTGTTGTCTGAAACCTATGATTTGGGATATGTAATTTGTTATTTCTGACTTTTCATAACCGGATTTCTTAGTCTTTCGTAGGTGTGTGGTGTCTAAAACCTATGATTTGGGGTGTATGGGTTGCTATTTTTTGGCTTTTCTGAGTAGGATTTCATAGCCATTCGTAGGTGTGGTTTGACTGAAACCTATGATTTGGGATGGTTAATTTGCTATTTTGGACTTTTCTGAGCTAGATTTCTTAGCCTTTCATAGGTGTGTCCTTTCAGAAAATTATGATTTGGGAGGTATAGTTTGCTTTTTGGACTTTTCAGAGCTAGGATTCTTAGTCACTCATAGGTGTTTGTTGTCTGAAACTTCGAGTTTGGGATGAGTAGTTGGCTATTTCAGACTTTTCTGAGCTAAGGTTTCTTAGTATTTCGTAGGTGAATGCTGTCTGAAACTTATGATTTGGGATATGTAAATAACTATTTCGGGCTTTTCTGAGTTAGATTTCTTAGTCTTTCATAGGCGCGTGATGTCTGAAACCTATGATTTGGGCTATGTAATTTCCTTTTCTGACTTTTCATAACCGGATTTCTTAGTCTTTCGTAGGTGAATGTTGTCTGAAACCAATAGTTTGGGATGAATAGTTTGCTATTTTTGACTTTTTCTGAGCTAGGTTTCTTAGTCTTTCGTTGGTGTGTGTTGACTGAAACTCGATGATTTGGGATATGTAGTTTGCTATTTTTGACTTTTCTGAGCTGGATTTCTTAGTCTTTCATAGGCGTGTGTTCTATGAAACCTATGATTTGGGATGGGTGGAATGCTACTTTTGACTTTTTTGAGCTGGATTTCTTAGCCTTTCATAGGTGTTTGTTGTCTGAAACCTATAGTTTGGGATGACTAGTTTGCTATTTCAGGCTTTTCTGAGCTAGGTTTCTTAGCCGTTCATAGGTGAATGTTGTCTGAAACCAATAGTTTGGGATATGTAATTTGCTATTTCCGACTTTTCATAACCGGATTTCTTAGTCTTTCGTAGGTGTGTGGTGTCTGAAACCTATGATTTGGGATGTTTGGGTTGCTATTTCAGGCTTTTCTGAGTTGGATTTCTTAGTCTTTCATTGGTGTGTAGTGTCTGAAACCTATGATTTGGGGTGGATGGATTGCTACTTTTGACTTTTCTGAGCTGGATTTCTTAGCCTTTCTTAGGTGTTTGTTGTCTGAAACCTATAGTTTGGGATGACTAGTTTGCTATTTTTGACTTTTCTGAGCTAGGTTTCTTAGCCGTTCATAGGTGAGTGTTGTCTGAAACCTATGATTTGGGATATGTAATTTGCTATTTCTGACTTTTCATAACCGGATTTCTTAGTCTTTCGTAGGTGTGTGATGTCTGAAATATATGATTTGGGGGTGTGTGGGTTGATATTTTTTGACTTTTCTGAGCAGGATTTAATAGCCATTCGTAGGTGTGTGTTGACTGAAACCTATGATTTGGGATGGTTAATTTGCTATTTTTGACCTTTCTAAGCTAGATTTCTTAGCCTTTCATAGGTGTGTCCTTTCAGAAAATTATGATTTGGGAAGCACACAAAAACTTACACATAAACACAAAAAAACTCACACACACACGCACAAAAACTTAAACACACACACACTCACAAAACTTACACATACACACACGAAAACTTACACACACACGCCAAAACTTACACACACACAAAAACTTACACAATCAAACGAACACTTACACACACACACACACTAAAAATTACACACACATTCCAAAACTAACACACACACACACACACACACAAACATACACACACACACACACACACAAAAACTAACACATGCACACGAAAACTTACATTAACACAAAAACTAACATGCACACAAAAACTTACACACACACACACACACAAAACTTACACACACACACACACGCGAAAACTACACACACAAAAACTTACACACAAAAACACATACACAAAAAAAAAAAAATAAAAAATAAAACAAAAAAAACTCAAACACACACACGCCAAAACTTAAAAAGACACACAAACTTACACACACACACATACACAAAAACTTAAACAATAACACAAAAAATCACACACACACACGCAAAAAAACATACACAAACAAACAAAAAACATACACACACACACACGAAAACTCAAACACACACGCCAAAACATACACACACAAAAACTTACACACACACACACACACAAACTGAAACAAACACACACAAAAAACTTAAACAAAAACACAAATACACACACACACACACACACACACACACACACACACACACACACACACACACAAACTAACACACACACACAAAAAACTAATATCCACATGCAATAGTTAGACACACAAAAACTTACACACACACACAAAAACTTACACACACGCACAAAAACTTACACACACACACAAAAACTCACACACACACACACGAAAACTTACACACACACGTCAAACTTACACACACACACAAAAACTAACACACACACACACACACACACACACAAAAACTTACACATGCACACGAAAACTTACATGCACACAAAAACTTATATACACACACACGAAAACTTACACACACACGTCAAAACTTACACACACAAAAGCTAGACACACAAAAACTTACACACACACACACACAAAAACTTACATCCACACGCAAAAACTTACACACACACACAAAAACTTACACACACAAAAACTTACACACACACACAAAAACTTACACACACACAAAAAAACTTACACACACACAAAAACTTACACACACACACACACACACAAAAACTTACACACACAGACATACACTAAAACAAACGCACACACAACAAAACATACACACACACACACGCACAAACTCACACACACACACAAAATAACACACACACACACACAAACACAAAAAAACAAAAAAATAATCACACGAAAAATGAAATGAAAAAATAATATTACATTCACAAAAAAAATCTCACACACGCTCAAACAATTACAAGCACACACAAAAACTTACACGCACACACAAACACTTACACACACACACACACGAAAACAGACACACACACCCAAAAACTACACACACACACAAAAACTTACACACACACACATACAGACACATATACACACACATACATACACAAACATACACACACACATAAACACATACACACACAAACAAACAAACAAACACATACACACACACAAACACACACACGGACACACAGAAACACACAAACACATACACACACACACACACAGACACACACACACACACAGACACACACACACACACAGACACACACACACACACATACACACACACATGCACACACACACACATACACACACACACACACACACACACACACAAACACACATACACATACAAACACCCACATACACACACACACACACACACACACATACATACAAAAACAAACACACACAAAAACAAACAAAAATAAACACTAACATAAACAAACACAAATACACTCTCACATTAATACACACACACACACACACACACACATACACACAAAAATACACACACACATAGAGAAACAAATACACACACACAAACACACACAGAAACACACACACATATACACACACATACAAACAAACATAAAAAAGCAAACAAACAAAAAAATAAAAACACACATAAACACACACAAATACACAAACACATACACACACACACATACACACGCACACACACACGCACACACACAGAAATACATAAACAATGATTTACACATATACACACAGACACACAGACACACACACAGATACACACACACACATACACACACACAGACACACACACACAAACACACACACACACATACACCCACACATACACACACACATACACACACACATACACACACACATATAGTCGGGTTACACTTATAGTAAACCCGACGGACTGAACGCTTATCTGATTCGGTGAAAAGAGACCAAAACGGCGAGAGTGACAGAACATGCGGGATAACAAACACGGAATAAAGCCTTCCGAGTATATGGTGGTTATACATACGTTTGCAGGGTAGGAGTAGTCCGTATGCTTTGCCTGCCTTTTCTGAAAAATGCTCAACCAGTGCTTCACGAGTAGACCGCAGATCTGAAGCGATCGGTAGTCCAAGGTAAGTGAGAGATGGCTTTGAGCTCACCGCAGTATCACCTAGGAGCACGCTAATCGGGGTCGAATCTTTCGCGTTGCGACGAAAAACAACTACTTCACTTTTGGCAGTGTTAAAAGCTAGCCCATTCCTAGCATATTCATCACTCAATATATTGTAATTATCCTCAACCCTTGAAACAGACCTACTTGCGTTAAGTATATCATCAGCGTAATTGATGAGCGACACGTCTATACCTAAATATATGCAGCACATTTTGGCAGATTCTTGAAGGACTATAATACTGTTGTTGTATAGGGGAGGGGAAGTAATGGAGCCTTGCCGGATACCTTTACGGACAGGTATAACTACGGTGGATACCACCATACCGCGATGAGTGGGGACTTTAATCTTCACTCTCAGTCTCCTATAAATGCTCCTCCATGCAACGACAACCGAACGGTCAACTCCGCGTTTACAAGCAGAACTAAGTATATGTGCGTGGATACCGGAGTCGAATGCTCTAGGCACATCGTGGCTTGCTAGAACAAGTGTATCATTATTATCGTGAGCACTGAGCAAAAGATTGGCTATCAACGAATGAACATGCTCGCGACTAGTACCACTCTTAAACCCGAATTGCGAATCGGGAGCATAACAAGCTTTACTTAGGTCACCAAAAACAAGCATTTCCATGAGTTTGCAGAATACCGGCGCAACAGTTATGGGGCGGTATGATGAACAGTTCCTGGGATCATTCCCTCTTTTATGAACTGGTGTAACGACGCCAACACAGAAAACATCGGGAACAAGACCGCAGTTAAAGATCAACTGGTACATAAGAGCAAGGGGATTTAACATACTGTCACCCCCAATAGCCAGATGCATTCCACAAATATTATCATCACCTCGAGAATACTTCTTTTTCAGTTTAGATAGCATATGACGGATACTAGGAAAGAATGGAAGTGTATGTGTATGTGTATGTGTGTGTGTCTGTGTGTGTATTTGTGTGTGTTTCTGTATGTCTGTGTGTATGTGTGTGTGTGTGTATGTGTGTGTTTATGTGTGTTTGTATTTGTGTGTTTATATGTGTGTGTGTATGTGTGTGTATGTGTGTGTTTGTATGTTTGTGTGTATTTATGTGTGTGTGTGTTTGTATGTGTGTGTATGTGTGTGTGTGTATGTGTTTGTTTGTGTGTTGGTGTGTATGTGGTTGTGTTTGTGTGTGTGTTTGTGTTTGTGTATGTTTGTTTTTATTTGTTTGTGTGTGTTTGTGTGTATGTATGTGTGTGTATGTGTGTGTGTGTATGTGTGTCTGTGTGTGTGTATATATATGTGTATGTGGTAGAGTTTTTATGTGTGTGTGTGTCTTTTTATGTGTGTCTTTGTTTGTGTGTGTGTCTCTTTCTTTGTATGTGTGTGTGTGCGCATATGTGTGTGTATGTGTGTGTGTGTGTTTGTGTGTGTGTGTGTATATGTGTGTGTGTTTGTGTGTGTGTGTGCATGTGTGTGTGTATGTGTGTGTGTGTGTGTATCTGTGTATATATGTGTTTTTATGTGTGTGTGTGTGTGTGTGTGTATGTGTTTGAGTGTGTGTGATTGTATATTTGTGTTTTTGTATTTGTTTTTTTCTTAGTGTGTTTTTTTTTCTTTGTGTGTGTGTGTGTATGTTTTTGTGTGTGTGTATGTTTTTGTGTGTGTGTGTTTGTTTTCATGTGTGTGTGTGTGTAAGTTTTCGTGTGTGTGTGTAAGTTTTTTTGTGCTTGTTATTTTTTATGTGATTGGAAATTTTCGCGTTCTTATGTAGGTTTTTTTTTTTTTTTTTTTTTTTTTTGTTGTGTGGTTTTGTTTGTGTTTTTTGTTTGTTTGTTTGTTTTTTTGTTTGTTTGTTTGTTTGTGTTTTTGTGTGTGTGTGTTTGTGTGTGTGT
The DNA here is from genome assembly GCF_049724085.1 of Artemia sp. Qi Xiang Cuo. Lineage (NCBI taxonomy): Eukaryota > Metazoa > Arthropoda > Branchiopoda > Anostraca > Artemiidae > Artemia > Artemia sp. Qi Xiang Cuo. Next base: position 28,345,160 of record NC_142807.1, on the reverse strand, counting down.
GTGTGTGTGTGTGTGTTTGTTTTTGTGTGTGTGTGTGTGTGTGTGTGTGCTTAAGTGTTCGTGATTGAGTGTTTGTTTTTGTGTGTGTGTGTGTGTGTAAGTTTTTGTGTGTGTGTGTAAGTTTTTGTGTGTGTGTTAGTTTTTGCGTGTGTGTGTATGTTTTTGTGTGTGTGTGTGTATGTTTTTGTTTGTGTAAGTTTTTGTGTGTGTGTGTGTAAGTGTTTGAGTGTGGGTGTAAGTTTTTGTGTGTGTGTGTGTGTGTAAGTTTTTGTGTGTATAAGCTTTTGTGTGTGTAAGTTTTTACTTGTGTTTGTTTGTTTTAGTGTGTGTTGGTATAATTGGGGTTTGTGATTTATTTGGGCTTTATCATGTTTTAGTGTTTGTGTGTGTGTGTGTGTGTGTGTGTGTGTATTCGTTTGTGTGTGTGTGTAATTGTGGTCGTGTGTGTATTAGTTCGTGTTATCGTTTTTATTTGGTTGTGTGTGTGTGTAATAGTTTTTGCGTGAGATTAAGATTTTGTGTGTGTGTGTGTAATAGTGTGCTGTTCTAGTAGATTGCGAGTTTTGATTTTTAGTTGGATATTGTTTTCAAGTTTTTTTTTTTTTTCGAGTGTTTGGGATTGTGTGTGTTTTTGTTTTTGTTTTTTTGTTTGTTTTTATGTGATTTGTGTGTGTTTGTGTTTGTTTGTGTGTGTGTGTGTGTGTGTGTGTATTTGTGTGTTTTTTTTTTAGGTTTCTTTTTTTTTTTTTTGTTCTTTTTTTTTTTTGTAAGTTGTTGTGTGTAGGTGTATTTTTGGGTGTGTGTGTTTGTGAATGTTTTTTGTGTTCTTGTGTTAGTTTTTGTTTTTGTGTGTGTGTGTGTGTAATTTTTTGTGTGTGTGTGAGTTTTGGAGTGTGTGTGTGTGAGTTTTTTTGTGTTCATGTGTGATTTTTTTTTTTTGTGTTTTTTTGTGTGTGTGTTAGTTTTTGTGTGTGTGTTAGTTTTGGCGTGTGTGTGTGTGTGAGTTTTCGTGTGTGTGTGTGTGTAAGTTTTGTGTGTGTGTGTGTGTGTGTAAGTTTTTGTGTGCATGTAAGTTTTTGTGAGCATGTAAGTTTTCGAGTGCATGTGTAAGTTTTTGTGTGTGTGTGTGTGTGTGTAAGTTTGTGTGTGTGTGTGCGTGTGTGTTAGTTTTGGCGTGTGTGTGTAAGTTTTTGTGTGTGTGTGTTTGTAAGTTTTAGTGTGCATGTGTAAGTTTTTGTGTGTGTGTAATTTTTGGCGTGTGTGTGTAAGTTTTCGTGTGTGTATGTGTATGTTTTTTGAGTGTGTGTTTGTTTAAGTTTTTGTGCGTGTGTGTGTGAGTTTTTTTGTGTTCATGTGAAAGTTTTTGTGTGCTTCCCAAATCATAATTTTCTGAAAGGACACACCTATGAAAGGCTAAGAAATCTAGCTTAGAAAGGTCAAAAATAGCAAATTAACCATCCCAAATCATAGGTTTCAGTCAACACACACCTACGAATGGCTATGAAATCCTGCTCAGAAAAGTCAAAAAATATCAACCCACACACCCCCAAATCAGAGGTTTCAGACATCACACACCTACGAAAGACTAAGAAATCCGGTTATGAAAAGTCAGAAATAGCAAATTACATATCCCAAATCATAGGTTTCAGACAACACTCACCTATGAAAGGATAAGAGATCCAGCTCGGAAAATTCAAAAGTAGCAAACTAGTCATCCCAAACTATATGTTTCAGACAACAAACACCTATGAAAGGCTAAGAAATCCAGCTCAGAAAAGTCAAAAGTAGCAATCCATCCACCCCAAATCATAGGTTTCAGACACTACACACCTATGAAAGACTAAGAAATCCAACTCAGAAAAGCCTGAAATAGCAACCCACACATCCCAAATCATAGGTTTCAGACACCACACACCTACGAAAGACTAAGAAATCCGGTTATGAAAAGTCGGAAATAGCAAATTACATAATCCAAACTATTGGTTTCAGACAACATTCACCTATGAATGGCTAAGAAACCTAGCTCAGAAAAGACTGAAATAGCAAACTAGTCATCCCAAACTATAGG